>NW_022280178.1:142471-168204 GCF_004355925.1 Anarrhichthys ocellatus
TGTGTGTGTGAACTAAAGAGCTGTGAGTGTGTGTGTGTGGGTGAACTAAAGAGCTGTGTGTGTTGCTCTTCTCTATACCTTCATCGGATCATTTGAAGTGCTGAATGGGTCCCAAACACAGAATATTTGACTTCTTATTTTCTGTGACTTTATGTGCTTTAAAGCTTTTACATTTGACCAATTGTCAGGAGGATGATGTTTTATCTTGTATAACTTGTGATCAGCAGAAAAGTGAAAATGACGACGATGATGATGATGATGATGTTCACGAAGCGAGTGTGGTGAAGGTGGACGACGATGAGGTCCAGAAGAACAAGCGTCTGGAGAAGAAACAGAGGCTGAAGGAGAGATTCAATTCAGAGTACGATGACGGAGACGCCACTTACTTTGATGACCTGAAGGAGGAGATGCAGAAGCAGGCCGAGGTACCTCACACGTTGTGCCATACACAGCGGCTGCTCCAACTCATTCATGACACAGAAAGTCCTCAGAAGGATGAATGGTGAAACATTAATAGTAGCATTGGTAATTCATACGGCCCCGGCTTGTTTCCACCTCCTGTCCTCAGCTGAACAGGGCAGAGTTCGAGGATGTGGACGACGAGACCAGAGTGCAGTACGAAGGCTTCCGACCAGGAATGTACGTCCGATTAGAAATCTCCTCCCTTCCCTGCGAGTTTGTCACCAACTTTGATCCCCACTATCCCATCATCCTCGGAGGTCTGGGCTCGGCTGAGGGCAACGTAGGATACCTGCAGGTACGTCTGCTTCTGCTCATGACTGCGTATAGTCCCTGGATGTCCTGTAATTCAGATTTAAGATATACAGATGATGCATTTTAGATGGCAATCCTGTTAATGATGTTATTCATTTCACCATATAATTGGAGAGGAGATGCTGGACTCCATGATAATATATTCAAGTGGCTGCGTGTGCAGAGGATGTGAGCTGTGCGTCACACCCACAGCTCACATGGAAACGGCACAATTAGGGAGAACTGATTAGCATCCTGTGTATTTTCATCCAGTGTCAATCAGTAATGTTTATACACAGATGTGACTTGGACGTAAGTCTAATCAGGCTCTACATCAGCTTAGTGCACGTCACATCTACCAGTAGTACTTTGAATCAGTTGCTACTGCAAATGAACACTGGTTACCTGAACCTTTGTTGTCGAGGTACTCCCTCACCCCTATCAAGTGACCTCACATTCCCCCTTCATTCAGACCATGAACATGTGTTCATTTCAATTGATGTTAAAGTGGATGTTAGTGGATAGTTGACATGTTTTGCAGTGGGGTTGTATGAGCTACTTGTCCCCAGTAGGTGGAGTTTGGAGCATCAGCACGGGAGCAGAGCAATGTACTGCTGGGGACCTATTTTAGATCGATACCAGTGTACGCTTTATTTAGAGTATTACTTTGCAGACAGACGGCCCTCTCTGATGGGGAACTGAGGCCGTTGTCTATGCTTTTGCTAAAAGTCACCATACCCCATTGAAAAAGCAGAACACAGGAGTCTCTGGTCTACTGCGGCCCCTCGGGGACTCTAACCCTAACCCTCCATCGGTGCATTTGTTGTGTGACTTTTGTTCGTCTGAATTCACCAAAGTCAACAATAGTGATTTCACCAGCGTCTGGTGGCGTTGATGAGAGCACAGATCAATTCAACCGGCAGAGATCTCTGCGAGATGAACCGGTGAAATATTGAACACGCATCATATGCAGTGAGCACGAAGCTTTTATGAGGTGCAACAGGTCCACAGCAGTACACTGCTCTGCTCCTGTGCTGATGCTGCTGTCATCTACTGTAGTAACACACCGACTATGGACGAGTACCTCATGCAACCACACTACACAACACCTGAACTGTAAGTAACACTACAAGTAGTGTATATTTGTATTCATTTATTTATCAGCCCGTTCATGCTATAGCCCCCTGAGGTCTTCTTGATCACACTTGATAAGGGTGAGCATACATTAAGTCTGTGTGTGTGTCAGATGCGGCTGAAGAAACACCGCTGGTATAACCGCATCCTGAAGACGCGGGACCCCCTCATCCTGTCACTAGGCTGGCGGCGCTTCCAGACCATCCCGCTGTACCACATTGAGGACCACAACGGACGCCACCGCCTGCTCAAATACACCCCGCAGCACATGCACTGTGGAGCCTCCATCTGGGGTAAGACGGCGTTGGAGCACGCTGCACGCTGCAGTGCTGGTGTACAGTCGGTGACCGATTGTTGTTTCTTCTTTCCTGAATGGCTGTGTTTACATGCACAGGATAAAGTGATTAAGGCTGAAAATATCCATTTATATTTCTGTTCATACTTTAGAAGTGCTATTGATGGCTGACAACCCCCTCTACATGTCTTTGTGCTGATACAGCTCCATATCGTGACATAGTAGGACCTCTGCTAAGATGTGTTCTGAGTAAATACCGCTCTGTGAATGGTTGATGTTCATCTGAAGATGTCTGATATGCATCATTAGGCAGTTTGTGTGTGCTGCTAATACTTCCTGTATGTAGATGCAGGCCTTAAAGTTGCTGCGAGGAACTTTATACTAGTTAGGAAACGGTCTCAATGTAATACTGATGCCTCTTTATGACCTACATGAGTAAACGAGACCATCGGAGAGAAAATACTTCTATATAGTTGTTCTGAATGCTCGTCGTCGGTGCCACCGAGTCTGAACAGACAGAATCATGCAGGTTCACCAGAAGCTGTTTCCGCTCAGACTCCAGCGGGGACTGGGCAGCACCAGTCCACAACAGTGGAGGGAAGGGGGGCACGGGAGAACCAGGACTGAGCGGGGCAGACTGGCAGCCCCTGCTGCAGTTGGATGAGGTTTTGTAGAGGACTCTGGCGCTTGTAGACACTACCACTTTCGTAACACAGACCACCAAAATCAACACTAAGTGAAAGTTCCTGGTAGTAGCTTTAACTAGAGTCTTCTGCTGCTTCATTGATTTCAAGATCAGGTTTGGTTTGACAACATTCTGATATAGAAAGATCTACCAGGGACACCAACCGTTATCAGGACAGAAACAGACAGAAATATTACAACTATATTAGTTTAAATATATCTTAGAAGTAAAAAAAATGTAATGGTATGAACAAACGATGGTAAAAACGTCTCCTAGATTTCTGTATGTGATGACAATAACCGGTATTCTGTCTCCCTGAAGGTCCTGTGACACCACAGGGAACCGGCTTCCTGGCTGTGCAGACAGTAGCAGGAGCTAAGGTAAGCACTGACTCACTCTGGTCACAGCGGTCTGGATCACTGCCAACAGCTGGTTCAGTTACCCTGATGGTAAAATGGTAAAAATACTATTTGTTGTTTGTAAAATGGAACTCTTGTGTGACTCCAACTCGGAAAAAAACCTCGGCTAAATGGAATAAGGCATTAACCTCTTCCACCCCCCCCCCCCCCCTTTTTTAATATTGACTCAATTAGTTCTCATAAGTTTCTGCAGTTTTTAGGTTGATTCCATTTTCTACACAGTTGGTTATACATTTGACTATTTCAATAAGTTTTGATTACAAATGGTCAAAAATCACTGCAAGATACTACATGAAGACTCCAAGACCTGGAGGAACACCACAGAACACTCCATGCTGTGACTTGGTATCAAGAACTTCTGACATTTGGAGATTAGCATCGGTGATTAGATGGCGAGCATTCTGATCTGGAGACTGCTGAGAAACCCTTCTGTCAATAAAGCAGAAGCCCTACAAACAACCAGGAGCCTCGACAGCCACCACTGGGCCACTGGGCCTCCGGGCAACACGCTTACACGCTTTACTTCCCCAAAAGCCAAACTTACTTCTCCGAAATGGAAAGTTTAGGCCTATTAATTAATTAATTCATTAATTCATTAATTAATTCATTAATTAATTCATTAATTAATTCATTAATTAATTCATTAATTCATTCATTAATTCATTAATTCATTAATTAATTCATTAAATAATTCATTAATTAAATAATTAATTCATTAATTAAATAATTAATTCAATAATTAATTCATTAATTCATTCATTAATTCATTAATTAATTCATTAATTAATTCATTAATTAATTCATTAATTCATTCATTAATTCATTAATTCATTAATTAATGAATTAATTAAATAATAATGAATGTTATCCTTGTCATCTATAGAGGTTATTTGCATAAAAACACAAAATTCAAATCATTAAAAAATGTAGATTTTATTTAAATATCTGCTTTGAATGTTTTTGGGGGCTATGGTCATTGTGATTATTCAGTTATTATAAGCTGAACAATGAATTCCCCTTTTCTTTCTGCAGGCTAATTTCCGTATTGCAGCCACAGGAGTGATCCTGGACCTGGATAAGTCAGTGACTGTAGTGAAGAAGCTCAAGCTCATCGGCTACCCCTACAAGATCTTCAAGAACACCTCCTTCATTAAGGTGGGGGACTTTTAACCCTAGATATCATGTTGACCTAAAGAATCCTGCAATCCAAGCTATTCATTTTATTATTCTACTGATCAAATCAGATGTTAATTCCTCTGGTCAGATGCCACAGAAAGTAGTGCCATGATGTTACACATTGTTCAGATTGCATAAAAAGGTTTTCTAAAAACTATTTCTCAGATTGTATGCATAGTGTGTGTTCTTTATACTATGATGCTTTTCATAACATTTCATTTCTTAAACCCACAGTACATCGCCTCGGTGTATATCACAGTATATTGAACCCTAACCCCTGTATCATGATACGTATCGGCACATTCTTGCTAACACACATCCATGGTTTTTATTCTTCATAACTAAAGAGGCCAGAAGAGAAACTTGTCTTGGATTAACAGAACCAAAAAAATGACATGTGACAATACAAACATACTTGATAAATGAAACGCATTCCACACGACTGCTTTCTGCTCCAGTGCAGAGGCCAATGTGAAGGAGCAGTTCTATGATCTGAATCCTGCTGCTGATGTGTTGTGGTTGACTCCTCCCTCCGTCTCACAGGGCATGTTCAACACCGTGCTGGAGGTGGCGAAATTCGAAGGCGCTTCCGTGCGAACAGTATCTGGGGTCAGAGGTCAGATCAAGAAGGCGCTGTCTACTCCAACAGGAGCCTACAGAGCCACGTTTGAGGACCGTCTGCTCATGAGTGGTGAGTGTCTGTTATGTTGTTATTTTGCCGACCATGCAGTAAAGCTTACATGAAGTAAAGTTACTTATCATCTCCAGCGTGATTGTCTTTATTTCATGGTCATTATGCAGAAGTGTAAGGACACATCACACAGCGACGTATTGCTTCTGAACGGACTCCTCTGTGTTTGTTTCTGTGTGTTCTGTTGTTGTGCAGACGTCGTGTTCCTGCGCTCCTGGTTTCCGGTGTCCGTTCCTCAGCTCTACAACCCCGTCACATCTCTGCTGCTGCCCGCCGGTCAGAAGGACGGCTGGGCGGGCATGAGGACCCTGGGGCAGCTCAAACACGACCTGGGCATCCGCAACAAACCCAACGCGGACTCTCTGTACAAGGTGGAGTAGACTCCTGATCAGTTTCAGTGTACACTTTAATAAGAATGTTTTTGCCTTTTTTTTGTCTCTTATTGAAAATAATCGCAACTATTTCTGCGGCAGTGTGTCCTCCAACATGAGTCGCTATCATGACAGGCCTAGTGCTGGCTGGCTTGACATCTGTAGAGCTGTACTTAACGCAGAATAGAAATGCTCACTTGATGTGTGCATATCCATTATTTTTCCTTCCAGCCGGTGGTCCGAGCCCCAAGGCACTTCAACCGCCTCCACATCCCCAAGGAGCTCCAGAAGGCCCTGCCCTTCAAGAGCAAACCCAAACAGCAGCAACCCAAAGGAAAGACGCCCAGAGATCTGAGGAGGCCCAGTGTGATCAGAGAGCCCCACGAGAAGAAGGTGAGCAGAAGCAGACTCTACAGGCTCAGTGTGGCCGCTCCATCCGTAGTTAGGACGGAGTGTTTGTGACTGATTTGTTCTGGTCTGACACCAGAACGAGTCCAGTGTGTGCATATCTCACCATTAAAATGGTACCGTAACTGATCAGGACTACTCCCTGTAGTGAAACATGGCTTCGTCTCTCAGCGTCACTCTTCTCGTCCCGTTCCTTTAGGTGGTGGCCCTGCTCCACGCTCTGAGCACGGTCCACAACTACAAGAGGAAGAAAGCCCACACGATGCAGCACGCCAAACACAAGGAGTTCCTGCAGCAAAAGGAAAAGCTGGAGGAGGCCAAGCTGAAGAGACAGAAGGAGGCACGGAAAAAACTGTACCGCGCTATGGGCCAGGCGGACCAGAAGAAGCACAGGTCCAGTCTGAAGGGGGCGCCCCAGGACGACTAACTCACTGGATCTGGACTCTGCAGACTGACATGCGTGGTCTGCTCTTTGGACTGTTGACATGCCGTCATAACTCTGGCAGAAATGTTTTAAATGTATTTTTCTAGATGTATTGATATTAAACATCAGCTGAAAAGGAAAATTGAACTTTGAAGGAAAATTGAATTGTAGAAACTGTCTTCCTGTCAACAAAATGATGTACCTGTATGTTGGAGCATTGGGTCACTCGTCCTGACGGTTGGTGATTCTTATGATCTCACCGTGTCATGGAGATGTTATGTCACCTCACTAGTCCGTCTTTATGAAGCTCAGGATGTTCCAGTAATATAAAGTTAACATGCTCTCTGTAGTGCTGATGAAGGAATAAAACAAAGTGTTCCTTACTTACACGGTGGAAGCTTCAGAAGACCTCGGCTCCTTCAAGGGTTCCTTCAGTGTGTATCATGTGCACCTGCGCCCAGCGACACGCTGCTCCTCTTCTACAGCTACAACCTGTTCCTCTCAGTCCAGGTTCTGAGTCAACGGTCTCCTTCGTGTATCCGTACTGCACTAAAGAGCCCAATCTCACTGATTCTCATCCCGAACAGATGAACGAGTGCTGAACGAACCAGTGAAGGAATGAATGTCAGTTCCTTTGAGTTATGACTGGTAGCTATGGCAGCATCAAGCAGAGACATACACCATCATGGTCCATTTGACAGAATATCCATATTCTGTCAAAACATTGACTTTTAAAGTCACAATTATGGGATTGACCTTTCATTTTACTTTCATATTTTTATGTAAAAAAGGCTGATTTATGTTATGATTTTGACTTAGTAGGTTGTACATCATATGTTTAGATTGTCTTAATCTTTACATTACATAGCCAAAGTTTTAGTTGAATCAAAGTGTCATCCTAACATTTGAGTCCTGGTAGATTTAAGTTTCTATTGTAATCATGGAATATCACCACAGACACCGAGTTCATAATACTGCAAATATATCAATACTTTCATCAGTGGGCTCAATCACCACAGTTACCTCCTTTAGATATGATGATGATATGATAAGAAGTCATTGAAGGTTCTTCCACTAATTCATCAGGTACGTGCATCTGCTGTCATGGAGGTCCATCATCTCCTCCAGCTCTTCTTCCTTCCTTTATTCCGCTCAGTTTGTAAATCTCTTCCTGCTGTGTTTTGCTCTGATGCACCGTCAGGTGGTGGAGGACTGCTACCACACCTTTAATATCTGACATGTGACTGATACACGAGAGAGCTGGACGTCCACCCTGCTGCATCCTCCAAGAGTCACAGGGCCCAGACGGATCACGTTCATGCACCTGCTGCCTCCAGGTTCACAGCAACACGAGGGAACAGTTACCGTGTATCCATTTTTTGAATAAAGGAATAAATATTAACACACCACTATGTGAATTCTTAGAGAGCTATGGATCATACAAGTTACAAACAGACAAAGAAAGGACCTCCCTCTGTTGCAGATACAAATATGTCAGATCTCTAAACCAACAGCTTGAACATCACATGCAATTCATATAGTAATAATGTAATTATTGCTATATGAATTATGTGATGTTTGTTTGATTTGATATGGACATCACAGTGGCATTAGAATTGTAACATACATTTATGCACAAGGACCAGATGCACTGTGTTATTTAATGAATTAGTCATGTTTCTTCTCCTCTACTAGTCTCAGCCTCATTCTAACATGAATGTGTTGCTGCAGTGGGATGTGTCCGTCCACCTGCCACACAAGCAGACAGGAAGGAGATAATACAGAGACATTTCAGTTACTTTCTTATTAAGACCCTGGTTCACTTGGCTTCACTGGAACTTGTTTTTAAATTCATGCTTATTGTTATTGTCCTAGCATTGCAGTTCTTCTTGCAGGTGTTAAATAAATAAAGTTCACATCCTTAAAATCCTGTGAACTGGACAGAATCTGTGAGGGTCTTTTATTTTGACGAAATAGTCCTCTGCAGTGCTTCTGATGTCGATTTTTCTCTCGTGAGATTATAAAAATGTGTTGTACAGTGAGAAGTTTACATAACAGAAAACCTGTTTGGGATTTATTATTAACAAAGGAATCCAGGAAAAGCAAAGTTAGATGTTAGACCTCATGTTTCAGGAATTATCAGTCAGAATATAAAGTACTACGTAATCAGCCACGTGGTGGTGCTATCACATCGAAAATCACTTTAAAGTCTGTTAAACACCAGACAAACAAACCAACAGGACAAAAATACATGTTCTCTATGTGGCTGTGTGTGAATAAACGTGTGTGAGTGTGTTTATTGTCATCTCTATACAATGAGAGCAGCTTTTCAGTGTCTCTTTGATTTGATTTGATTGTCTGACAAAAGGAGTGCCTAATACTTCTTATATACAGTATATACAGGTGTTTTAAGTATCGAGACAATTCAGCATTAATCAGAGGTTTACCATTACACATTGTGAAGAAAAATGTTTGTTATAACATCACAGTGTGTTGACATTTCTAATATCTAGTGTGAGGTTTTTCTCTGTGCTCTGTGTTGTTGTGGGACACACAGGTCATTTCTTTTAACACCTGCAGGAGACCATTAGGAGGAGCTTAACTCTTTGTTCGTGTAATCACTGCAGCGGGTTAGTTGTCACTGCTTCTAGCTCTCTGCTGATGGAAAGAAGTAGTGGCCAGCGCCACTACAGCAACACGTGTTATTCTCTTCAATTATAGAACCCAGCGGTTTTGAATTATGATAAATACAGCTTTTGAAGCAAAATGTTCAAATGCCGTGAATGTGAATTTTTTACGTTATTGCTGGGTTGTAGGTGAGAAAATGATTTGAGTTGTGGTGAAGCTCTTATTGTGAAGGACTCTGGCCGGAAGTGTAGATGTTGTTGCGGGCGGACCTCAAGCAACCTCGCGCTGCTGATGAGCCTGAAGCAGAAGAGCCGGTTGGTTGTGAAAGGTTTAAGCTGCAAATATTAACTCCTTGGTCAGCAGACGGACCGTAGGGCTGTTTTCAAGGCGTGCTCTCCACAAGATGGGTCCGACTAATGTCATTCAACGCTCTTCAGAAGCGGGTAAATACACAGCGGTGGCTTTCCTACAGTTACCAGCGTGGACTGTATGGTTAACGGTTAGCTGTTAGCCTGCAATGCTAGCTCTGTGTACGTATCTTATTGAACTCACCGCTGTCCACTTGTGACACGTGGGTGTCCGTGAGTGGGGCGGAGGCGACAAGTTACACGAGCTAACTTTGACATGGACTGTAACCGGATGCGACAGTTTATTTGGGCCCGAGCAACCGACAACGTCGGGCCAGCGAGGCCCTATTGAAACTCTAGGGGTTATTATTATTCTGCTTTTTATTTTTGTGGGGATGGAGCTTGTAGGGGTACTTGCCATCCATGAAAACTCACCAATTTTGCACACCTGTCAGGTCTGGTGTAGAAACTCTGCTGCCAAAATTTGCATATTTGTGTGTAAAAAAAAATGGCTCTCTAGCGCCCCCTACAGTTCGGACCGGCGAGGCCCCTCGGTCAGTTTGTCCGATTGACTTGAAATTTGACACACATGTCCACTTGAGCTAGATCTACAAAAAAGCCAATCAGACCCCTAAGCTCCGCCTACTTACATTTTCCGCCATTTTGAATTGAGTGAAAAACACATTTTTGCAAGCTCCTCCTACATGCTGGGTCCGATTGCTATCAAATCTGCAGTGGATCATTATTGGATTTAGATCATCAAAATTTATCAAAAGCTTTCTGATAACTCTTAGCGTTTACAAGTTATGGACCAATAAACTTCTTAGAGGCATGGCTTAATATCAATACACATAACTTCTCAACCGTTTGTCCTAAAATTACAAAATTTGCAGCATATGTGCACATCGCATCCTGTAACATACCCTGGGAATTGTTTTGCATTCAACCACTAGGGGGCGCTACAGGAAACCCACGAAGTTGTGCTTTTTGTCACTTTTTGCCGATTTTAGCTTTCGTACTCTAACAAACTCCTAGAGATTTTAAGCGATCAACTTCTACTTTGGTCAGGATGCTCTTAAGACCTTTGTGATTAAAAGTTATCAAAATCACGCGCTTTCATCGAAGAACCTTGACGTGGCGTGGCGACCATTTTGCCTCATTGTTTTTGAAAAAATAAATTCTTATAAGTTGTTATAACTCCAAGGTACATTATCCAATCCGCATAAAACTTCTTATGCATGATGCTACTTCAAGCTTGAACATATTTCAATTGAAAAAAATTCAATAACTCATAGCGCCGCCTACTGGCTAAAGGAAATGTCATATTTTATACTTTTCTTTAGTCCTAGCCAGGTGACCTGATGAGTGTCAAATTTGGTAAGGATAGCCTTAAGACATTGATGATGCATTATCATGAATATTGTGCATTTTCGTACAACGCTGTTGCCGTGGCAACGCATTGTTCGCCATGAAAAAGGAAGCTGATGGTTTAGTGACATGGGATGCTCAAACTCATGCAAATTTGTACATGTGTCAAAGGTCATTGGAAGAAATATTTTCTATGATTTCTTTTAATCGTCCGTTTTAGATTGCCTCTATAGCGCCCCCTACAATATTTCAAAAGAGCAGCCCCAGCGCTACATGTGAGCTACATGTATGAAACTTGATAGGCACATGTATCATATGGAGACTTAAATATAAGTCTCTTGGGACCATGCTCTAAACCCTACCGGAAGTCGGCAATCTTCATTTTTGTCATTTTTCCATAGAATTTGGCTTATTTCTAGTCGCTATACTTTAACGAACTCCTCCTAGGGACTTCATCAGATCAACTTTAAATTTTCTCAGTACCATGTCAAGACCGTTGTGATTAAAAGTTATCAAAAGCTTTACGTTTGACGGAATCGTTTAGCCGTAGCGGGCGGCTACTTTACGTGATTCCCCATGAAAAAAGCTGATGTAACTCAGCTGGACTTGTTCCAAACGGTCTCAAACTTCACATGCTTGATAACACTCATGGCCTGAGGACGTCTACAAGCTAATTTCCCCTAATACTCACAGCGCCACCTGCTGGCCAAAGGAAATCTGCGTTTTGTGATAAACACCTCCGATTTACATGACTTTTACACCATGTGGTTTACATTTGACACATGATGCATGTTTGCACACATTCTGTAGCGCTAGGCAGAGGATACAGGAAGCATCAGACTATTTGCAAAGCATCATTTCCAGCATCAGGCGGTCCACGCGGGACTGAAAACGTCTCGGTCGCGGACGATCTCGGAGGCGCAGGCCGGAGTCCCGCCGCCACCCCCGACGCGCTGCAGATTGCGAGGGCCCGTTCATCGCTGCTCGCAGCTTTAATTTTGTGTAGAGTTTGCTATGAGAGAACATTTATTCCAGAATAGTTTTATACATGTATATACGTACATCATTGTATAAATGAAACGGTGTAACGCAGAGATGTTAATCTGGCCAGAAAGACAACATAACACACAAACAGCTGTTCAGGACAAGGGTCTGGAAATCAAAAAGTGTATTTCTCTGTTCATAATTTCATTCATAATGGGAATAATTTATTATGCTGTCAATTTTTTTTCCTGTTTTATATATTTAATATGCAACATCTTTTAATTCATATCGGTATGTATGTCATTCAATCAGTGCAAGTCTATACAGCAGTTGATGAAATCCCTGTAGTCATCGCAGCCTGTGGATGTGAGCCCATCAATCAGCTGGCCCAGTGCATCAGACCATATTTACTTATCACAGATCTTTTGCCTCCATCACACAGTTTGTCCATATCCAATCTACTCCTATCCTGGTATCCTTTCGTAAGAATATAAGGGATCAAGCTGTTCTGGTTAAGGGTTCAAATATCGCCTGATGGATTATTTCTCAAATGTTGACATTGGTCTCAAACATCCAGTCTGAAGTCTTTCCAAAGCCTCAAGTTTATGTTTTCATCATATCCAAGGCTATACCTAAATCATTCTTCTGTGCTCTTTTTTTTCCGATTTACGGAACATAATGGGACATTACGTGCAGATATCGTGGACATGATCACGAAGAAACTGCATTTACCTTACACACTTACCTGTACTTCAGATTTGATATTGTACCTACATAGCTATATGCCACTTCTCATATAGATCTATAGGCAACTCACCAAGAATGATCTTGACCTGATTATATATTTATGATCCTCTCAGTACACACTTCTTTGCTCTCTGCATTTTCTGTTGGTGAAATATGACATACACATGTTTTAATAAATGCTTTAAATAGCGGCGGAGCTAAAGAAGCACTTGTTATTTGTGTAGAGTGACGAAGGAGACATCTGTTACTATCGTCCAGAGTATGACTCCTGACAGTTAAACCAAACTTTCTTCTATACTGAAAAAGTCTGACATCGTAAACTTCAGGATGTGATAAAGTACTGAATAATTTGTCAAGTGATCATGACTCCGACACAAGAAACAACTTGTCATTTGAATAAAATGACTGCTTGAGGTAATTTACACGGTGAGAGTTTGACGTATACGTGTTTCTTCCGCTGTTCTGGTAAATATTGCGTGTTGTACGTGTTGCCTTAGTTCGTCATATCGGACTCCAATGACTTCGGAGAACATCGCTGCGTTAGTTTTTTGTACTGGCTCTTCTCTACATCGCAAAGACTTGATATTCTTGATGTTTTTCGCTCTGAACGAGACGGTTCAAGACGATAAGATTTTTTGTGTTCAACTGTAAAAATCCCTGATGAATATGAATTCTCTTTTCGTTCCAGGATGCCAATGTCCGTTAGAGTCCGAGCTGAAGGCAGTGCTGCAGCAAAGGATCATGGTTCTGGACGGTGGTATGGGAACCATGATCCAGCAGCATCAACTCGAAGAGGAAGATTTCAAGGGGGAGGAGTTTAAGGAGCACCCTCTTCCACTGAAGGGCAACAACGACCTTCTCAGCATCACACAGCCCGATATCATTCTCCAAATACACAAGGTACATTCATTCAGGGAAAACACAAAGGGCCCGCTCACCCAGAGCACTGTGGTTCACTTACCTTAATGATATCAACCATGTAGTACATTTCAGTATTACGTGTTGTTGTTTTCTGACACCAACCCAGTACAAATATAGTGAAAAAGAATCTAGTTTGTGCAGAATAACATTTGACAAACTCAACAGGTCTTGTGCATAATCCACAGACCTCACTGTGAACTGCTGTCTACCACGTCCAGACCTGTGCTCTCTGTGTTTATAGGACTACCTGCTGGCCGGGGCTGACATCATAGAGACCAACACATTCAGCAGCACCTCTGTGGCCCAGGCAGACTATGGACTGGAACACATGGTATTGTGGCAGACACTATTGACCACTGTGGATCAATCATGCATGGCGTCCACATTTTGGCAAATTCCACCACATTCCATCCGTTACAGTTTTTAATATCAAGTTCTGCAATTTTGTCTTTGTTTTCCTGCATGGTGGCAATCATAAGGCCGTGCACTACATGCGTCTGTGCACTCTTCACCTAGTTCTGTGACCTTGCTCTTATCTCCACCAGAAGCTACAACATACTCCCTGCACTCAGCAAGCAGCTGGTAGTGTCAGTTTGCAAACCCTGTATTTATTTTGGCCTTAAAGGGTCATAACCCACGAAATTTAAGTATTTGTAAATGATACTCTATATTCTGTATTGTTCCTTTGCTTTGGGATTTTTACACACAGTTCCCCAGTGACAAGATAAATGGCTGTTTCAAGTCACATATAATAGAGGTGTAAGAATTTTGATACACTTGTGTCACGATATCATGTTTTGTGATGCATCAATTCTCAAAGAAATATAGATTTTTAATTAATAATTTACATGCAATGATTGGTAGCAGAGAGCGGCTCAGACTGCACAGAAAGTAGTGCTGCGATGTTTAATGTTACAGTGACTGTGATAAATGCAGATCTCCCTGTGCTGATTGCATAAAGAAGAAGACATTATTATACTCTGATTGTATTCATAGGCTGGTTTGTTCTTGACACTATGACGCATTTCCTAGAAGCAGTTAAAGTAAGTCCCATTAAATTGCCTTACTTTTAATTTGGTCTGTTGTTTCATAGTTGTATCTCTGTTCTAATGTCTCGTATGGACTTGACTTGGGTCGTCATTGAAAATGACAATTGATTAAATAAAGGCAAAGTAAAAAGATTCAATAGAGTATCGCACGATATTGAATAATAACCACCGTATCATGATACCTATCATATCATCAGATTCTGACCAATACACGACCCTACCATATAATCATACAAATATGACATAGTCACAAGCTTGTTTCTTGCTTTTAAATGTCAACGTGCGCTGTATGTTTGTCATGCAGGCCTATCGTCTCAACAGGGAGTCTGCAGAGCTGGCGAGGAGGGCGGCCGACGATGTCGCCAAACAAACTGGTCAGCTGAACTTTAAGCATTGCAGCGGCACGTCGCTATCGGTAGATAAACTACAACCCCCGAGTCCCGGGGATTTCCTCATGTGTGTAACATCAGCCGTGATGTACTGCTGGACGACGGTGGCTAAATGGGCCGTCTTTCAATCAGAGGGTCGGCGGTTCGATCCCTGGCTCTGGCTCCGCAAGTCGCATGTCGATGTGTCCTTGAGCAAGACACTTAACCCCAAAAATTGCTCCTGTAGCTGTGCCTACAGTATGATAGAATCTGAATTGTATTTGGATAAAAGCGTCTGTTAAATGACTGTAATGTAATGTGATCTGTGTGTGTGTTCTCAGGTTGTAAACGCTACGTGGCCGGGGCAGTGGGTCCCACCAATAAGACCCTGTCTGTGTCCCCGTCTGTGGAGAGACCTGACTTCAGGAACATCAGTAAGATGCCCAAACATTTTTAGTTTTGATCTGCGTTTTTAGACACGGTAAAGTGACTGAAAGATTGGAAACGAGGGGTTATAGATGCATGTCCAGCCTGGAAACAAAGAACCACTCAGTAGACGAGATTTATAAGGTCTAACATTTAACTTTGTATTAAGTAACCACAGCACGTTCAGTTTGTATCGTTCATGCTGGCTCACTGTTACACTCGCAGAGAACCTAGCCATTGTTGTTGTTCGTAACTCCTGTGCTTTTCCTACTGCAAGTCAAAATGTGTGCTGGGAAAAAATGACACCAATATGCAAATGAGTTCCATAGCAATGTAATGTCCAGTATGTAATGTGTGTTATGTGTACGTGCTTTCCCCAGCATTTGATGAGCTCGTAGAAGCGTACTCGGAGCAGGTCAGAGGGTTATTAGATGGAGGAGCAGACATCCTTCTGGTTGAAACCATCTTTGATACTGCCAACGCCAAGGTATCTCTCATCTGATTGGTTTAACCATGTCAACTAAAGTGACTCTTGTTGTACGATTTAATTCTGCCCTACAGAGGTAGAGAGCAGCAGTTGAAAGGGGTTTAGTTAGTAATAACTTTCAAATGAATATATAAATTCTTACAATTGAGCACATTTCAATAAGGCTGTACCAAATCTCTTTTTTTCTATATTCAAAGCTCCAATTCGATTTTTTTAATTAAGTTTCAAACGTCATATTATCAAAGCCCCGTGTCACAAAACCTATTTGTGATGTGTCAATAGCAGACGTAATCCACGACGCCGCGAGCACCGGTGTGTGTGTATTTCTATATAAATAACCTGATGTTGGACAGTATATACAGGAACTGATGTCTCTGCCGTTGTACGTTTCCCTCTACAGGCTGCCTTGTTTGCCATCGACCTGCTGTTTGAGAAGAGCTACGAAAGGAAACCTGTATTTGTATGTCTATACTGATATTTTATTCATAATCTCTTTGATACTCTCTGGTAACAGTTCATGCATGGGGTGGAGTGTTTGAAGTCTGACATTTTAAATATTTAAAACACGGATGAGTGTGTTCGGCAGGGTTTAGATGACTTATTCAAACGCCCGTCTTGCCATCCTGTCCCACTGAACGTATAGATCTCAGGGACCATCGTTGACCGGAGTGGACGTACTCTGTCTGGCCAAACAGGAGAAGCCTTTGTAGTGAGTGTATCCCACATGAAACCTCTATGGTGAGTTACTGTACATCACACATAACTACACGTACTACATACAAAACTCTGTTGTATTAGTTCTGATAATAACAGACCTCTGTCCTAGGGCTGGGCGGTATACCGGTTTTAATTTCCCCTTTGATATGAATTTTTCATATACCGTCATACCGGTGCACAGCCGAAACACATAACACATTGTGACACATAAACAATTTGTAGCACTAATAATTGTACATTTATAAAATTTCCCCGCCGAACTGCATGCTGGGTACAGCTCGCTAACAACAGTCTGCTAACAGCTGGGAGAGGCTCTGTCGCTCCAGTAACGTTACATTAAAGAACAGAGCAGAGCGATGCAGGATGAACAAAGACTGAACAACAAACGGTATTTAGGTTAGACACATATGCAACGCTGATTACCGTAATATGTGTGGTATTTGTTATAAATGTACGTGATAAGAAGCTGTACATGAAGGGGCTTCTTCTTCCATTTGCGGATCGCAACCAACTTGCATAGTGCATACCGCCACCTACTGTACCGGAGTGTGCATTTTCAGGATAACCTTTTCTTCACTGTTCTGATAATAAAATTCTATCGATCTATCTATCGATCGATCGAAATAAACCTAAAGAACACCTACTAACAACTAAATCCTACGGTCTAATCCCGTTTCTTTCCATGGAGGGGCTTAGGACCCAGGGGAATATAGGTGAAGGAAACAGGAAGTGACGGAACGGAAGACACGCCACACAAACAGCTGTTCACTGCTTGCTGGCCTGCCGTTTCTTTTCGCCGTTAATTAATTAATGCTTTAACGCGGGGAAAAAATACCGTGAAACCGCCAGAATCTTACAAAATACCGTGATATGCATTTTTGGTCATACCGCCCAGCCCTACTCTGTCCCATTACTCCTAATACATCTTACTGGTTCTGTCCCTCTCTGTGTTGCAGCATTGGTCTGAACTGTGCCTTGGGGGCGACAGAGATGAGGCCATTCATTGAGGCCATCGGAAAAAGCACCACAGCTTTCATTATCTGTTATCCCAATGCAGGTAACCTTCACTCAGTCTAAACAACTTAATCACATCTTCAGCACAGTACAGCCTTGAGATTTGTGGTAACATTTTGACAAAACATTCAGGTCTTCAATCCAAATTTTGCAACTAAATAAGCAGTTATATATAAAGGTTTTGTTTGATTTGGGTTCCCCTTCTCAAAGTCCTTAGAGTACCTGACCCCATAGCTTAACTTGTTCAGTGATAAATTCAAGTCATTAATGTTGAAAAAGCCTTAAAGTATGAGTAAAATTACATTTGACTTTAACAATGTATTTGTATTGATCAAATATTAACTCAATTTGCCACTTACATTAAATATATTTCTTGATTTATTTAGGTTTTGCACAGTTTACACATATTTAAATGAAAAAGTAATCACAAAGTTGAAACAGAAGTAGACTGAATAACAAAAGTAAAACACAAAAGCCTTTTAAGGAATTATTTGTATAGTTCCATAATTGAACCATACATTTCTATACATTATAAATTTAAACTTATGAATCAAAGAGAACATGGTACATGTTTGGCCACCCTGTCAGACATCTATACATAGTGGGACAGGATATTACCAACAGCTTTCAATATAATGCAATCCAATGATCCACCAACTCTAGTCACACAAGGGACCAGAGTTTGAATCAGACTGTATTTCTTGCGGTGACGTTTAGTTTGGATTTGTGCATTTTAACACATTCTGCTGTTCTTTCTCTTCATCTGTAGCACGCATTGACCTGTAGCCTTATTTATGTTGCCCCATGTGTCAGGATGATGTACAGATGTCATATCTTTGTTCTTCCTGTTAGGTCTTCCCAACACATTTGGAGGGTACGACGAAACTCCGGAAGTAACATCCTCCAATTTAAAGGTTCCATTCTATTCAGTTATTTATTGTAACAACTGCCGTTTGATGCTAAGATATTATACATCATCACGGTGACCCAGATGGTAAATAGGTTATAGGTAACTATAAAGTTTTGTTTGCGTGGTGTATATGCGGTGATGTATCGATGACATCATGTTGTACATAAGGAAACCGGCACCACCCTGATCCACTTTTGTACTTAACACATCGACATGAGATTGATATCCATTTTCTCATCTTGCTTTTAAAATGAAAGCCAATAAGCATATTTCTAGGGCTGACGCAAATACCTTTTTTTCCTTTGGGCTCCTGTGCTCCACAGCTCCTGTGGTAGTAATCAAAGAATATCTGAATCCCAAACGTTGAAACGTGAAACCCAACGAACGAATATGTCCAGTTCTACATATTCCCCAAAATGTTGGATCTTCACTTTAAATGATTGTAAAAGTATAAGGTCATGGACATCATCATGTGCTTTTATCATCTCTTTTTTAGTTCCCTGGTGTGTTGGCTTTGTGTTGCTTTGTGGAACATTATTGTGCTGCTGTTCTTTGTCTACCCACAACTAGAAAGACATTAGTCTGAAGAACATCCTGGTTTTATAAACGCTGAATTTAAAATGAAGAAATATGTGCTAAGTAAAGTAAGCCGACCCTGATGGAGGTGTTTGTTTGTGTTTGTCTGCCTGCAGGAGTTTGCTACGGATGGTCTAGTGAATATTGTGGGAGGCTGTTGTGGGACCACTCCAGCACACATCGGGTCACTCTCTCTTTTTTCTAACAAGAAAACTTAAAGTCTAACATGCGATTTTGAAAATGTTTAAAAGTGATCCCCTCCTCCTTCCTCATACAGAGCCATATCTGAAGCAGTCAAACACTGTCAGCCAAGAGTTCCTGCTGCTGATATCTACCAAGACTACATGCTGCTGTCAGGTATTACAAACCACCTGTTGCCATCTGTGAAGACTGCTGTCAAACCGAATATAGGCAGTCTGTAATATGTGTCTTATTATCACTGAGACGTTTAACTAGTACAACCCTTTTTGTTCTGGTTGATAAAATACTAAAATACTAGTGAGTAGAGCATGTGGGTCAGGTGACTTGAAATACTGTGAATTCTTAAATAGTGAGTCAGTTCACTTAACTTCTCTACTCATTAGAAGCTGGTAGGATCACAAACCTCACGGTTCGGATCGGATCACGGTTTTTGAGTCACTGATCGGATCATTTTTTGGATCAGCAAAGAAAAGGGGGGGGGAGGGTGGACAAATATTACTTTGCTTTCCATTTATTAATGAAAGAACTTCAAGAAAACTAAAAGCAAAGAACTTTGGGCTATAGTCTTCCATGAAAACCACGATATTTATTTTCAAAAAGATGAGAATATCTACATTGTGTGGGGAAAGGGTAGCGCCACAGTGTCTGTGTGACTCGCAGAGGGGGCGGGTCTGCAGCACCGGACTTTAAATCTCCACTTCGCCGTGATGAAGTGAGCCGTCAGTCTTTTCCTTTTCATAGAGGCCTGGAACGAGCTTCATAGTGAAGTGGGCGTGTGAGGGGGGGGGGAAATGCAATTAATCCACACTTCACATGTGTGATTTTACAAACTGCTGCAACCACTAGTGTTGCTTTTATTGTTGACTTTTTTAAATCACAAATGAAATTTTACATTGAGGGGTGATCCGTACGAGTCCACAAACCAATGGGTGACGTCATGAAGACTACGTCCACTTCTTAAATACAGTCTATGATTGTATCTCGGGAGGTGACAGTGAGTCACTGTAGCGTCCAGTTGGTCCGACATGAGAGGACCAAGAAGTAGAGCTGCCCCGAGGGCTTGTCGGGCATTATGAGAGTACGGTAGCTTGATAGTTTGTTTATTGGAATAAATCCAAAGTGGCACAAACAAGAAAACAACTGGTATTTTTGTCGTCAGTGTCAGCAGTTTGTGTGTTTTTTTTCCTCTTTTGTTTTACAACTTATAGCTCTAAATTTCGATTGTATGGACCCAGTAGAGGTGAAGAGGTGACATGCTAACATCCATTTCTTTGGAGCATGTCTGTCACTGTGTAGTGATTACACAGGGCACCTTAAGTCACTGTCAAGAAAACGTAACACTTCCTGTTTAGTTGTTTCATATTAAAAACTTTCTCTTTCCCAGCAGGCTTTTCAAATGGAAAATATGAGGGAAGCTTTGAGATTCATTCGCGGGAGCTTTACAGCTATTGGAACAATACGTAAAGGAGATCGATTTTACATATAAATAGTGATTACAGTTCTAGTATAATCATAATCATAGTAGAGATTCATTAGCAACACACCCCGGCTCTTATTTGAATACAGGCTTTTATTAGAGAACTTCCTGTACAGCCCTTCAAAACCCGAGCAGGCTTGCATCAAAACGTGTTTTAAACAAACAAACCGATTTAAAGTTATTAAATGTCCAGGCATTTAAATAATATTAAATAAAACCCCTTCCATCTCTTAATCCCCGTTTGTAAAAGAAGAAAGAAGTGAACGTGATAAAATGTCTCTTCCAGGTTTAGAGCCGTTCAGGATCGGCCCTTACACCAACTTTGTTAACATTGGCGAGCGCTGCAACGTGGCTGGGTCACGCAAGTTTGCCAAGCTGATCATGGCAGGACACTATGAGGTGAGACAGATTTTGACGACTATTTTTATTATTATTAGTATTTTTTTTCATTTGTCAGAAATTTTGGTCAAATCCTCAGCATAGCTGAAATTCTAGCTTGCGTACAACAGTTTATCCGGTATGTGTGTTCCTGTTTGTTGTCCAGGAGGCTCTAAGCATTGCTAAGGCCCAGGTGGAGATGGGAGCCCAGGTCCTGGATATAAACATGGATGAGGGGATGCTGGAGGGGCCAGCAGCTATGGCCCGATTTTGTAAATTTATTGCTTCTGAGCCAGACATCTGTCGGGTAAGGGCAGTGGAAATGAACACATACAATTTCTCAAAACGATATTTGTGCCATGTCACCATATTGGGTATATTGCAACACAATATATTCGAGAAATGAACATCCACTGGGTCCAACACTTTGATCCAGATGGAAATATCTGAAATTTGGGGAGACCGTGGCTCACTGGCTTAAGAGGGTTGTCTGGGACCGGAAGGTCAACGGTTCGATCCTCGACTGGGACGTGTCACTTGTCGAAGTGTCCCTGAGCAAGACACTGAACCCCTGGCTCGACTGGGACGTGTCACTTGTCGAAGTGTCCCTGAGCAAGACACTGAACCCCTGGCTCCCCGGGCGCCTGTCATGCTCCCTATATACAGGGATGGGTCAAATGCAGAGACAAATTTCCCCCTTAAAGGGATCAATATAGTATAATAAATTAAATTTAAAAATCTCAGCAGCTACTGGATGGATTGTCACAAAAGTTAAAAGCTACATTAATGTCCATTCAGGATGAAATGTATCAACTTTGGTCGGGGTCAAATTTAGATTTCTCCAATAGTTTGGTTTATGACCAAATACCTGCAAGCTGATGACATTCCCATCAGCTGTTCTTTGTGTTTCGTGCTGATTTGCTAATGTTAGCATGCTAACATGCTAAACTAAGACAGTGAGCACGGTAAAGATTATCCCTGGCAAACATAGCATATTAGCATTGTCATTGTGAGCATGTTAGCATGCTGATGTTAGCAGTCAGCTCAAAGCACAGCTTCACAAACTCACTTGTGTTTAAAATGATCCAAAGTGCATGGTCGTGACTGCATGTAGAGCGTGCCCAACTGCACTTTTGCGAGTTAAACAGTGCATGATCTGGGTGCAGCTGGTTGTATTTTGGTCTTAAAATGAATTAAAGCGATCAGGGTATCATCTCCCATTCCCTTTAAAAGCCATAATAGCCAGGCGCACTTGTACTGACGCATTGCTATAGAAATGGCATATTCTGCAAATTGGAGAAGCGTTTTTCTGTCTGGGGAGATTCACCTATGGGAGCCCTGGGTCCTCAGGCCCTGCCATCTCCCAAATCTTCTTTCCCATCAACAGTACACAAACTAGCAACAACAGTTGGGTGTAACATCGGGCCTTTGTCTTATTTGTCCATTCGGATTGGTGCCCAAAGTGCATCCCTGTGCATCAGGATTGGTGTGTGGGGGGGGGGGGGGAGCAGTGAATACAAACTTGTTTCAGTGTTCAAATCTGTCCTTTCTAATAAGATGTCATTTTGACCTTGGGGCTTTCACAGCCTTAACAATCATCGTCAGTTGTGTGCTTACATTTTATTTCCCCCTATATTTTCTCCTGGAAATGTCCAGTTTAGCATACGAACCTGTTAATGTCTCCTCCCCAGGTTCCTCTGTGTATCGACTCCTCTAACTTCTCAGTGATCGAGGCTGGGTTGAAATGCTGTCAGGGGAAGTGTATAGTCAACAGCATCAGCCTGAAGGAAGGGGAGGAGGAGTTCCTGCACAGGGCTACCACTGTGAAGCGCTACGGAGCCGCTGTGGTGGTCATGGCCTTCGATGAGGAGGGGCAGGTGCGAGGAGGGGGGGCAAACACACACTCTCACACAAAGACACGCGTACATGTGCTGACATGTCTGCTGTTCCACTCTAGGCCGCAGATGCAGAGCGTAAAGTGGAGATCTGCACTCGGGCCTACGAGCTGCTAGTCGGCAAAGTTGGATTTGACCCCAACGACATCATTTTTGACCCCAACATCCTCACCATCGGTACGGGCATGGAGGAACACAACGACTACGCCATCTACTTCATCCGAGCCACCAAAGTTATCAAGGTGATCAAACAATGAGCTGTAGAACGACTGGTGCTCTTCAAGGTCAAATCCATTCAAATTTCGACGTTGGGAAAACCTCAAAGTCCTTGCAAGCATGTGCAATGAAAGGTTGAATAGCTTTCGTTCCTACATTTAGGCTTCTCTTATTCGTGGACACCTGTAACCATTGGATTATGGCAGTTGTTTGAGTTATACCTGAATTCCGGGCAAAACAAAGTACCTTAAAGTAAATACCTCACCCACAGAATGACCATCTGTATATCAATTACTCACCCTGTGCTCTAGCGCGACTCCACGCTGAACCAAGACTCCAGAAACAGAGAAACGTCTTGTTGAATTGAAGTAAATGGAGGCAGAGTTTAAAAATGTCAAAAACTTCTCAAAATGTTTACAAACTCTCACACAACTCGTGCAGTATAATCCAAGTCTCAGTTATCCAGTCGAGTGCTCACTCCTTATTTAAAAGACTTGCGTATAAACGGGGTCATGCTACGCAGACACGCTACTCGTCCGTACGACTACTTTACTACTGGATACTGTAACGGAGACACTCATGAACCCATGTACAGTAGGTCATGCTTACCTAGCAGAGTAAAAGGTAATGCTCCTAAACTTTTGAAATTATTTTAATTATTTCCAAATTATTGTTGGTGGCTGCTGAAATGAACTGCTGATTTCTACCTGAAGTATAAAGTATACAATAATACTTTAGTACACACAAATTGTAAATTATACTTTTTCCTAAAAGATGCTTTGTTATTTTCAGCCACAATAATCACAACTTAAAGACATAAAAAATATTTTGGACCGCGTCATACATGCATACATGTAACGTGTGTGTGTGTGTTTGTGTAGGAGACATTACCAAGAGCCAGGGTGAGTGGAGGTCTGTCCAACCTGTCCTTCTCCTTCAGAGGGATGGAGGCCATCAGAGAAGCAATGCATGGAGCATTTCTCTACCACGCCATCAAGGTAAACACTGACGCACAACCATCCATCCACACACCTCGCCGTCCATAGAGGTGAAGGTAAAAAGATGTGGCGGTTAAACCCCCATATCCCCTCACGGCCCTGAGGAAATGCCAGTCCAGACGGGCTTTCTACTTGTAACACACACCCACTGCCTGTCCTCTTCCCCGTCTCCAGGATGGTATGGATATGGGCATAGTGAATGCTGGGAACCTGCCGGTCTATGACGACATAGATAAAGAGCTGCTGTTGCTGTGTGAAAACCTCATCTGGAACAGAGACACTGAGGCTACTGAGAAACTACTGGCCTACGCACAGGTACACACAAACACACAAATAATACAACGGGTCGTTGTCCTTTCAGTTTGGTCGACAGATGCTGACTTCACTTCTTTTATTCACAGAACAACGTGAAAGGAGCGAAGAAGGTGGTTCAGACAGACGAATGGAGAGAAGGGAGTGTGGAGGACAGGTTGGAGTACGCTCTCATTAAGGTAATATCTGATGGTCTCATGATGACGAACGCATCCACATACTGCTACGACTGACATTTAAATAGGGGGGCATGGGGGGAGGCGAACACGGAATAACTCCGCCCACTTAGGAGACAGGATGTGTATATCATTTCAAACAGTTGGCGGAGCTCGTAACGAGTGATCTTGTTTTGTGCGTATCTTTAGCAGCACTTCTACAGGTGGCTGAACAACCTCATGGAAGTCCTGACAGCTCATTTAAAGACACAGTTTATGGGGCGGTGTGCGTTTATATGTGGATTGAGAGTGTTTAATACTTTCTCTAATACTATTTACTTCTCATTTGCACAAGTTCAGCTTCCGCAAAGGCCACGCGATCCTTCAGTGAACTCAGCTCGGAGTCTGCCTGATCATCATCAAAGTCTTACTCTGTTGTGCTCCAACATTCTTGAGAAGATGTAAAGAAGAAATGTTTACAGTTATGGACAATCACTTTTCTAAAGAGTGTTTTATAGGAGCACATCAGTTTAAAATGGTTTCGTGTTGTAAGAAGTCTGTGACAGTCGTCAATGGACACCGTTCAGAAATGCTTTAACAAAAAGAATGTACAACTGACATTTTAAACTATTTTCCCCTTGTCTTTCTTTGTTACGAAGTATCAAAACCAAACATAATTTGCCCTTTTCTTCTGTAATGCTCCGTCCCGTGTTGCTGCTGCCAGGGAATAGACAAGTATGTGGTGGAGGACGTGGCGGAGTGTCGGGCTCAAGTCGACCGCTACACTCGACCCCTTCACATCATCGAGGGCCCCCTGATGAACGGCATGAAGGTGGTGGGGGATCTCTTTGGAGCTGGCAAGATGTTCCTTCCTCAGGTAGGGTGGCAACCCAGCCTTCACCCCAAAAATTCAAATGCATTTCCAACACAATTTCCAATAGTTTCCATTACATCCGTGGTGCTGTGGTTAGCAGAGGGTTTTGGGTTACGAACAGAACACAGAAATGTGCTATAGAATATGAAAAGTCAGTCGTGTTGGTTTGTTCATTTTCTGTGACCTCACAAAACACGTTTTTGGCCATAACTTGAGTATGTATATGGTAATTGTGACAATTTTGGCAAACTGTCTAATAGGATGAAATTATGAAGTGATGGTATTTTGGCATTAAGGTGTAATCTTATATATATATATATATATATATA
>NW_022280178.1:173204-183736 GCF_004355925.1 Anarrhichthys ocellatus
TATCTAGATATCTATAGATATATATCGATATATAGATATCGATATATCTATCTCAGATTCTGCCGATCACAGTAGCCCCGCCCTAAAGCATCATCTAGCATCATCTTTATGGTCTGTTTGACACTAAATGAACATCATGCTGTATTGAAGAAGACTTGAAACTAGAGATTGAGACCATAAACTCATGTTTACAATGTTTACTGAGGTAATAAATCAAGAGAGAAGTAGAGTCATTTTCTCATAGACTTCAATACAAATTATAAGACAAATGTATATTTTGTTTATTTTGGAGGAAACGGTAATACGACTTTGAGTCCTTGTGTGTTTGCAGGTGATCAAGTCGGCTCGCGTTATGAAGAAGGCGGTGGGCTATCTGATTCCTTTCATGGAGAAGGAGAGGGAGGAGATGATGGCATTGTCGGGGTCAACTGAGGAATTGGTCAGTCTCCACTTAATAAGGATGCATTTGCTCTCATTTTGACCACGATATTCTTAGGAAGATCATGAAGTCTTTTCCCATGAGACCATGTGATGTTACCATGGTAATTCAACGTAGCATATATCTGTTAAACCTAAAAAAGCTAATTCATTTATGTAGGCTTTAGGGAGGAAGTCCCAAATAACTTACAGGTGCTAACAGCGTTCGGCTAATAGAAGTGTCCAGGCTGAACTCACGCTTGTGAGTTTGGTTCCACATTATTTGCATCGGTCTACATTCAATATAGAAAAGCGCACACCTTTTCCTTCATGGTTTTCTGTAATAAAGTATAGTTTCCTATAAGATGTTGTTTGATATCCATGGATTGGATTTAGAAGGCGTCTCTTCATCTCCATCATAAACGGAATACTAAAGTTCATATGCTAACAATGCTGGTTGTGTGGAGGGGTTCCAGCGGTTTATTTGGTGCTAACAAACCAAAGATGGAAAATGAATTTGTTTCTTGTTGGCATTACGATCTGTCAAAAAATGACTGCAGAGGCCTCATTCCCGACCCTTAAAGGCACAGTGCAGATGGCAACCAACCCAATACCCCTCCCCTCTCCTCCCTTTACAAGACTGTGGTAACATGACCACAGAGTGCAAAACCGTGGTAGTGCCATTACCCCGCTCAGAGTCCATACCATAATAACTCAACTTTTTTTTTAATTTTTAATTTTTTTTTAATTTTTTTTTTTTATTGATATTGGGCATCAATTAAGCATTTACAAATGTCTTTCAGACAATGTACATTGCATGTGAAGATTTTCAGATGATGCTCATTTTTGTTATAACGCATATAGAACAAGGAAATAACGGATAAAAAAAAAAAAACAGAAACCACAAAGAAAACAAAAAAAAAAAAAAAAACTATACCTAGGGAGTGATCTATTATCTATGGTACATTCATTGATTTCTGAAAATAAAAATCAGGTCCATAATAACTCTACTTAAGCAGCAACAGAAGTCAGAAGGAGGCTGGTGGTACCACGGTGTTGCCCTCTGCGGCTCACGTTACGGAAGTTTCACAAGCGTGTCTGGAAACTACGGTGGCCTTCAGGTGTAACCTAAAAACATAAGGGTCTCCAGAGCCCGTGTTTGGTTTGTCCGTTCTGGGCTACCGTAGCAACATGGTGGACCCATTCCCTATGTAGATCTGAGGACAGACAACCATTCTTAGTTTCAGGTGATTACACACAAATGAAAACATAGGGAATACAATATTCATTACTTTCTGCTAATAGATCCCCTAAAATGCTACATGCTGGCTCTTTAAGACTGGTTCAGGACATCTGTGCAAATTAAGCTGAAGTAGTTGCAGTGCCTAAAATATGGAGGAAAATGATAAAGAGAGAAGAGAGCAGCTTCATGATAAACTACAACTTTAAAACATGGACGGTTTTCATCCTGTTCTCTGGTCCTTCAATTCCTCTGTTTTCTCCTTGGTCTGCAGGATCCCTATCAGGGCACCATAGTGCTGGCTACAGTGAAGGGAGACGTCCATGATATTGGCAAGAACATTGTAGGTGTGGTGCTGGGTTGCAACAACTTCAGGTAAAACTGATTTACTGCTGAATGTTTACAGTTCCATCACCATGTCAGCACATGCTTTTTGAGCAGACTCAGGTTATTGATGCACTCTGCGTGCAAGGTAACTGAAATGGAACGCTAGTAGCATTAGCAGTGTGGTTTGTTCTGGTGGCACATCTATTGTTTAAGGATTCCCTCCACATGGTGTGTGCTGAGCCGGGGGCTGTCGGGTAACGTTGCCAACAGCACTCACAGTGTCACCAACGGCAACAGTGCTGACGGAGCTAACCGTGTTTACCTGAGGGGGAACCCGAGGGTTGGTGCTACGCTTCCATGACGTTATCGGCTGTAACCGCCATGTGAGAGCAGTGCAGAGCAGCAGCCATTAGCTAGCCAGTGGTGCACACACACAGGGACTCGCATGCACTGACATGAACGCACGGCCGGACCCACTATGTAAACAAAACACAGAGAAGCTCAGATTACAACACACAAATAGGGAGAGTAATTCTCTCTGCTCGTCAATGCTCTGAATATCGAATTCAACACCCTTAAAATCCAGAAGAAGGAAATGAACAGAGATCTTGGATTTTTCTTGTCTTTCAGAGTGATAGACCTGGGCGTGATGGTTTCCTGTGATCGGATCCTCAGAGAGGCCGTCACACAGAAAGCAGGTACTGTGGACACTTTAGATTACATATCATCAGCCTGCGATGACCACGGAACATATTTTTACGAATTAGAATTAGCCGAGAAAATTATTTGATTTCATAAATATTTTCTTTTAGAAAATTGCTTTTAGACACAAAAGGCCCAGAGAGCTGCTGCACTACTGCCTCTGGTTTAAAGTACAACATGCAGACCCATTCGGCTCAGCAGAAATACACATTGCACACCAATGGGTGCAATTTCCCCTCCACTTTATGAAATCAAGAAGCTCTGAGTCGATCAAAATGTTAAAGATGCTCATCTAAGTGGCCTCCAGATATGAGCATACCAGCATTTACACTTGACAGTTCAAGCAGTAGCGAGTGATTACCTAACTTTTTTGGGCCTGGATTGGGCCTCTAAGGCAATGTAAAAGCTGCCGTACCTTCTTGGTGGAGGCCGTTAAGGTTGTGTGCAGCTCATGAGGAAGACTAACTCCACTCTCCTCTGTCCCACAACTCATCTGCATGTTCGGGGGGGGGAAATCCTTTAGCTGCTTTTTTATTTCCAAGTAATTCTCCTAAGAAGATGCTAGAAGTGATCATCAAAGATACCGCAGTAAAATACAGAGCTTTTAACCATACATCAAATAAAAGACTATTCAATGAGTTAAATGTTCATTGTTGACACATTCATCCTAACAAGGGAATTATAAGTGATCATTGGCTTTGTGCTCTATCATGATACTAACACTACAATCATAATTTATTATTTGCTAGATGATATAATAATAATATTTATATTACTTTCACAAAAAGAAGACCCTGACTTTGCCCTGTAGCCAATGTTCCAAATGAATCCAATGCTTGAAATGATTGTGGCTGTACTGCTTGTTGTTCTTTTATAATGTCAGCAGCATCATGTGGGATGTTTTGCTCTGTTCCTGCAGATATCATTGGCTTGTCTGGTCTCATCACCCCCTCTCTGGATGAGATGATCTACGTTGCCAAAGAGATGGAGAGACTGGGAATGACAACGCCGCTGCTGATTGGAGGAGCCACCACATCAAAGTAACACAAAGAAACATTCTTCTCGATCACATTTGTCCAAACGGGGTCGAAGACCGACTCGCTTCCTGCTTCTGTTGCGTCTCCGGTTGGCTGTGACATTTAGGGCTCTTCATATTTGTGAATAAATGCTTTGCACTTTGAATGATGATAAACTGCTGGAGATCAGTAACCATTTAAAAGACATTTTAGTGACAATTGCAAGTGACCAGTATTCGTCCTATGATATTGGAGACCCCCACCATTTTGCTGTTGAGGCTGTCAGTGGGTCTGAAGTGAGCCCTGAGACCCCACGTATTTCTCACACTGATCTATATGGATAGTTATTGAATTAATAATGGTGACATTTCTTGAAAAGTAAGTAGTTATTGTAAGGTGGACCTCCCCTGCTGACCATAACATGTTGATATTATGCAGCGGTCTCTTGGGTAATTTGTGTGTTTTGCATTTTGATAGGACGCATACAGCGGTGAAGATCGCCCCTCGCTACACTTCTCCTGCTATCCATGTTCTGGACGCCTCCAGGAGTGTGGTGGTGGTAAGACGGAGCACTTTTCCCTCCCCCTCGGGCTTCAGAAAACCCAATGGCATTCATTAGTCATGGATAGAAATGCATTTAGAAATATAAAAACATGTTTATTTTACAAATGGATTTGAATGAAAGCCCATTCGTGTCTTTTAAAATACCCTGGCTGCTTTGATCTTGGACACATATGATGACGTGCCGGAGGATTTTCAGGTCCAGCAGTTCATGAGAAAATATATTAGAAAATGTCCAAGAATGCATTGAGAAACCTACAACAAAAGTGTGTTCCTTTGAAACAGTCTAAGAAGGCATTACATTACATTCTGTCTTTCACTGAGGGAAGTGGGAATAGAACCTCCTCAGGGGGGGCAATAATCTCTCAATGCAGGGAGTTGATATTAGTTGATGTGAGTCACTACAGTCCCAACAAGTGTGTTTTCTGCTGCTTGTATTCCTGTCTGCCAGTGCTCGCAGCTCCTGGATGAGGCAATGAGGGAGGAGTACTTTGAGGACCTGAAAGAGGAGTATGAAGACATCAGGCAGGAGCACTACGACTCCCTGAAGGTAAGAATGGCTGGTGGAAAGGCCCAGTAAGGTATGCACTAGAGGGGGTTTTACACCTCTGTGTCCTGTGACCCACATAGGCAACCGTCAGCATTGCATCCACGTCTCTTGAACCTTTATCATAAATCATTTAAAAACAGTTCGGTTTACTTTTTAATCCAAAAACCTCCTAAAACAGCTGGTCGTTGTAGTTATTGAAACGGTAAAACAGTAAAAAATAGGGTATTTGTTTGGGACTATTTTCAGTGGCGGATTAATCCACATTTGCTGCTCTAGTGAGTGTTTGTGGCAGCGGGAGGGTGTGTGTGGGACTGAGTGGCTCATTAAGGGAGAAGATGTATCAGGCTGTTAACGCACACACAGTACTCGTTGGTCATCTCTGAGATATGTTCATAAATGACATCGTCTTTACTACACAGTATCTCTCGTGGGTGCTGAAATCCATAGTTCTTCCACAACTATTCTTTAAACCACTCTAATGTTGAAGATGGTCTAGTGCACTGGTTCACAACTGGTCTCCCCTTGGGAGACGCATCTTCCCATGGACCCACTTTTATAGAATTCAAATCAAGCAAATGTATTTTTCAAAAACAGATATATGTTCAAAATATACACACCTTTCCATTCCTGCATTCAGAACACATTACTCTCATAAATACCTGAGTATGAACATCATGGTCTGGAGTCCAGTTATTGGTTATTGTCTGTGTCTTTCTGGGAGGAAGGAAGTGTTTGTAGTTCAGTGTGATTTGCTTTGAGTGTGATGCACCATGGGAGTTGTTCAGGTCATTTTTCCCATGACATAGGCTGGGTTACTGCGTGTCTTTCACGTCTGAGTCAACATCGGATAGCTAAGCATTTCAAAATATTATAATTTATGTATTCATTATGAATACAATATTGTTTTGACCACACACTCTGCAACCCATTCAGTCTGGTTCTGATTGTACCAGCAATATTCAAATATAACTAATGCAACAAATATTTAAAATGTATTCATTTTGGGGTGCACCTTTTGCTGTCCCTATTTTTGATATGTTAAATAAGTGGTTGTTACTGATGTAAACCAAAGGCCAACACCAGATAGCAGTAGCACATAATGTGATAGTTTCAGCACATTGCACAGAGCTAGAACGCCATGTGTATCTTCCCAGTAAAAGAAACTTCATCTTGACCTTCTATTGTGTACTAGTGGAGTACGTTGAAGAGTCATCACAAAGGTATCGCACAAGTGAACAGGAACACGTGACAGAAGATGGTCTGACTCAATCCATACAGAAAGCGTTTTCAGAAAAGCTTTTTGACGTCCGTCTCACAGAATAGATACACTTCCATTTTATTAAATGTATCAATCGTCACTCACGCCCTCCGACTTTTCTCCAAGTCTATTTTTCTCACGTTTAGTGAAGCGTGATCTGAACAGACAGCTGTTTAATCACACAGATATCCCGCTGTGTGTGTTTCTACTGGAGTCGGTGTGGACCAGGTGACAGAGCGCCTCACGTCTCGTCAAACCACCCATTTAAGCTCCTCCTCCCTCTCATCGACTCTTTCATCACTTGACTTTCTTCCCCGAGTCATCAGTCACCAACGGTGACATATACAACTGTCTTTTCTATGCCATCAGTGTTTTTAATGTACTGCAACTTAGTATGTTCAAATCATTTGGTCACAGAAAAAGAGAAGTTGGAGAAATAGATATTTCCAAACTGCCATGACATACTGAAATGTCCCAGACAATCATGCATGCATCACACTTTGACACTGTGCATTGTTCTCTTCCTGTTCTAGACCTACACATCTGTTTGCTACTAATGATATCCAATCATTTAATGTCCTGAATTTTTCTCAGTGGGTTGTATGTGTGTTTGCACATAAATATTAACTTTAGCCAATTGAGTTTACTTGTGCTGAAATGTGTTGCATGAATGTAATTGCCTTGCCTTCCTCTTCATCCTCAGGATCGTAGGTATCTGTCTCTTTCCCAGGCCAGAGACAAGGCTTTACATATCGACTGGCTCTCTCTGCCCAGACCAGGTAAGTTAGCTCAGATCAATTAAATCCAAAGTCATTACAGAGCTGCAATGTACTCGCTCGGGGCAACTCCTCACCGTCAATGTACGTCCACTAGAAGTGTTGTTCTTGTCTCCGACGGGCTCAGATTGTGTCTGATAACATTACGGAAAGAACCTTTCACTTCCTGTCTGTTGTTGAGTCTAACTCGAGGACAAATGTCCTATTGAAATCTGTCCTCATCCACATTGTGGAAGTCAGCTCGATATTCAGCCATGACATTGAACATCTTTTAGAAAACACCAACTCAACAAACTGACAGCAGCGGCTCTCCTCTCTGCTACTCACCTTCCCACCGTGTTCATCAAGTCACATGACACGATAACAAGCAGACCGGATCAGGACGCAGGTAAAGAAGAAGCTTTCATTTCTCTCTTCTTTGTCATAAAGACACCTATAATAACAATCAGAGCCTCTCAGGGGCAAAGAGCAACTCTTCCAGTGGACGCACATTGATGCTGAGGAGTTGCCCCGAGCGAGAACATTGCAGCTCCCTCAATACTGGAAATGTTCATTTTCTGCATGGACCTTTTAAAAACCAAGTGTGCTCTTTCCTCGTCTTTGTGTTTCAGTGCGTCCTCAGTTCCTGGGCACCCGTGTGTTCGAGTGCTACGACCTGAACAGTCTGCTGGACTTCATCGACTGGAAGCCTTTCTTCGATGTGTGGCAGCTGAGAGGAAAATACCCCAACAGAGGCTACCCCAAGATATTCAACGACAAGACCGTCGGTACGAGCTTCACCAACACACCACAAGCGTCCGTCGTGCTACGTGAATGTTGATCGTGCATTTTCCGTTCGGCGATGTCAACACTCAGTTCTGTATATCAGCAAGAATGAAGATGATTCAATACTGTAGTTTATTATATATTTCCTTCTAATCTATCATAAGGAAATAATCAAGTTATCATGGTTCAAAGTAAAATCCTTTATTTGGCTCACGTTTGAATATCATTATTCACTAAAAGGTAAACCATTCATTATGGATTACCATAAAGAGATGTTACTGGATGTTAACCAGGGCATGTGAGCGGAGTGGAGAGCTGGGTGCTCTCCTCTCAAAGCCGCTCCGCTAAACATCGCTGCACGCTCGGCTCAGAGGTCAATCGCTCACCACTCGCTCCACTACAGAGACAAGCTGCATTGCTGCTGTAACTAATGCTGTTTTTTTATTCAAAGCTTCTATTCAGGTTTTAATGAAGCTTTGAATTCCATAAAATATGACGTCATCAACCTAACAAAAAAATCCTCCAACAAAATTCTAAATTGAGATAAAGTGATTCATCAGATTTTACGAGCTGATCTATTTTATTTCTATTCATTCAACTTTCTTTTATGAATATAAATTGTCATTTTCGTTTAATAGGCGCCTCCTTTGTGTGGGCGGGACAGCAAACAGGTTTTTGACAACATGTTTTTGAAAGGCTAAACATTTCGTTAGACAAAAACATTTTGGAAATTATTACATCTATCTTTTTTTTTTTTCAATAAATGTTGACTTCACAACACTCTGGAGTTATTGGGGATGTTTGGATCACACAAGTCTGAAACTATCCTACGCAGCCGCCGTGCACAACCCACAGATGCATTCTGGGTCAGTCTCTGGTGGGCGTGGTTTGGAACTCATGGTGCGAGTGGTACCAAAGCAAAATTGGAGCGGCAGAACGCTCCAACTTTTTACAAAATTGTTTCTGCACTCCATTGTATATATTGTGAATGCACGTGCTTGTGGAAGGTACAGTGTCTGGTGAGTAGTGCAGTGAAACCAGTGACATAATCCTGAAAGCTCAAATAAGTGTACTACTACGACAACACATACACATTATCAGTAGTGAGTCAGAGGAAGTCCCAGCCTCGTCGTCACAGGAGGTGAAACCGTGTCTGACCGTGAGCAATATATACTTCCTGCAGGTGCGGAGGCTGGCCGGGTCTTCGATGACGCCCAGCGGCTGCTCAACCAGATGATTGACAGCGGTAGTCTGAAGGGGCGGGGCCTGGTGGGGTTCTGGCGTGCCCAGAGTGATGGCGATGACATCCACGTGTACAAAGATGATGTCACAGTACACAAAGACACCGAGCCAATCGGCACATTCCACGGCTTACGGCAACAGGTGAGGTTCATAGACAGCTGTGGTGTATTTCATGCATTGCTCCAAAGTTCAGTGTCGGTCATACAGAGGTGCACAGATCCACCTCACAGCAGCAGCCTGGATTGTTGCTGATGATGTTGTGGAGCGCTGCTGTTAAAGGGCGGGTCCATTATTTATGTTTTTAGGTTTTTATATCATGCTGTAGCCTCCCAGTGGTGTTCCTTATGTATACCTTACCTTTTCCCATGTGCCCTTACGTTGCTATGTATAGAAGCAGACAGGAGTACAACACCGGCACCAAAGCTTAGCAATGTACCGCTGTTGACTCCAATTTATTTTGGATCCAAAATAACACAAACTAACTGATCACGGCAGCAGTAGACCAGCTTATCGCTTTTGTCAAAGAATTCTTGTGGCTTTGAAGACAGAGATTTAACTGCTTCAGCTCCCCGTCGGAAACGGCTGTCTGACGACACGGTGACAACATTCTACATATGACGTACACTGATATCCATATTTTTTAGGTGGATAACGTATGTTTTGCTGCTGCTCCCGTCCACTTTGCTCATCTCCACGTTCATAGCCTTATTGATTAGCTTACTTTAAAAAGTCTTTCAACTGTAATGTTTTTTTGGTTGTGGCGCGCTTGTGTTACATTTTCTGTATAATTGTACACTACTACTACCACTACTACTACTACTATTACTACTACCACTATTACTACTGCTACTACCACTACTACTATTACTACTATTACTGCTACCACTATTACTACTGCTACTACTATTACTGCTGCTACTACTATTACTGCTACTACCACTATTACTGCTACTACCACTATTACTACTGCTACTACCACTACTACCGCTATTACTACTACTACTACTACTATTACCACTACTACTATTACTACTGCTACTGCTACTACCGCTACTACTACTGCTACTATTACCGCTACTACTATTATCGCTACTACTATTACCGCTACTACTATTACCGCTACTACTATTACCGCTACTACTATTACCACTGCTACTACCACTACTATTACTACTACTACTACTACTATTACCACTACTATTACTACTACTACCACTACTATTACTACCACTACTACTACTACTACTACTACTACTATTACTACTATTACTACTGCTACTACTATTACTACTGCTACTACTATTACTGTTACTACTACTATTACTGTTACTACTACTATTACTGCTACTACCACTATTACTGCTACTACTACTATTACTGCTACTACCACTATTACTGCTACTACCACTATTACTACTGCTACCACTATTACTACTGCTACTACCACTACTACCGCTATTACTACTACTGCTACTGCTACTACTACTACTGCTACTGCTACTACCGCTACTACTATTACTATTACTACTACTACTACTACCACTATTACTACTACTATTACTACTGCTACTACTATTACTACTGCTACTACTATTACCGCTACTACTATTACTGCTACTACCACTATTACTGCTACTACTACTATTACTGCTACTACCACTATTACTGCTACTACCAC
>NW_022280178.1:183836-192516 GCF_004355925.1 Anarrhichthys ocellatus
CCGCTACTACTACTACTACTATTACCACTGCTACTACCACTATTACTACTACTACTACTACTACTACTACTACTACTACTACTACTACTACTACTACTACTACCACTACTACTACTACTACTACTACTACTACTACTACTACTACTACTACTATTACCACTACTACTACTACTACTACTATTACTACTACTACTACTACTACTACTATTACCACTACTACTACTACTACCACTATTACCACTACTACTACTACTACTACTATTACTACTACTACTATTACCACTACTACTACTACTACTACTATTACCACTACTACCACCACTACTAACCCCTCTTGTTGTTTAGCTGTCTCAGAAGATGGAGTGCACACATGTAGCATAAACAAAGCATGTTGCTGGTTGACCATGGGGAGGCATCAGCCAGCCGATGTGTGGTGCCTAAATATTTTGCCAGATGTTGTACTTTGGATTTGATTTGATTATTTTCTCATTCAGATTCTGAATGTGACCTTCATGACGGAGGCAGAAATGCGTGGTGATACATTACCAAAGTAACGGTAACGTGTGTGTGTGTGTGTGCGCGTGCGTGTGCTGCAGTTGGAGAAGGAGAGCTCCAGTTCAGAGCCCTACCTGTGTGTGTCTGATTTCGTTGCCCCTGCAGACAGCGGCGTAACAGACTACATCGGCGTGTTCGCTGTGGGCGTGTTTGGAGCCGAGGAGCTGAGTCAGCAGTTCCAGGCTCAGGGAGACGACTACAGCAGCATCATGGTCAAAGCCCTGGCTGACCGACTGGCAGAGGTACAGTAGGGACAGCTTTTTTAACTGTTGCTGATGCGGTGTTTTCTTTGGTCTCTGATACAACCTGCTGTTCGTCCTCCAGGCCTTTGCCGAGGAGCTCCATGCTCGCGTGCGCAAGGAGCTGTGGGGCTACAGCACGGACGAGGCTCTGCAGGCCTCAGACCTCCACAGAATTCGATACCAGGGCATCAGACCTGCAGCTGGCTACCCCAGTCAGCCTGACCACACAGAGAAGTCCACCATGTGGAGCCTGGCTGGGATCCAGGAGAAGACCGGTGAGAGCATCAGGCATTTTACTGTCATAACTGCAGCTGAAAGCCTCCCAATGCTGTGTTACTGTTTGTCCCATGAGGCACGGGTCAAACTATCTATAAGTAGTGAAAAAAGTCAGTAAGAATAAACCATGAAATCCTACCCACACACACTGCTGCTTGGTGGGTTGAACTGTACTTTAGGTGGAAGCTCACTGGTCACATGTAATGTAAACAGTACGTGTTAAAACGTGAGGTCGACACATTAATGCTAGTGAATAGAATAATACAACCAATCTAGTCTTAATTTAGAGAAATTGAATCCTTTGTGTTCTTTTGATAGTTTGTATTAACTTTGATATGATTATTTATGGATCAAGTAAATGCACATTTAATTAATCAATTTATAATAGCTTTTTGCAAATTCATATATTAATAGACTGTTATATGAGAACTTAAGTCTATAATGTTTCTGCTGACACACTCTTGGACTTAATGTTCACATTAGTGCATTCTAGCGTTGGCACTAAGTTGATACAATGCTTATCATGTGGTGGCTCTGCACCCTGAGAGTCAAGTAGAATCATGTGTAAGTGACCCCTCGGTCTACATGAAATTCTTCTTCTTCAGCCTCTCCAGCTCGAACGAGATAGTGGTGGTCGAGTGAGCTAGAGAGTGATGGAAGAGAGGGACCGGCGTTAGTGAGAACAAAGCTGTGAATCGGAAGAATATAATGTGTATTTTATCTGATTGTTTAATGGCGGTTATGTTCTAAAGCACAACTATACACATCCACACCTCCTCACAAACCTACGGGAAGGTGCCAGATTTTGAATGAATGCAGCCCAAGGCCCGCTTCACCCTGCTGTGGTCCGTCTGTGTGAGGCCTGTGAGATCTGTGTGCCTCGGTATGCTGAGGGGCGTGACCAAGCAGCAGCGTTTGACCTGGGAATGAGAGCGGGCTGCACACCCTGCTTATCGGCTGGGGGGTTGCACCCCCACGTGGGGTCCAAAGTTTTTTGCTGACGCCAAGAAAAGTCCAGCACACAGTCAAATATGAAAGAAAAGAGAAAATACAGACAGAGGGCAGGGTCTCTGAAGATTCACAGCCACACACTTCTACTCGCCTCCATCTGAAGGCACTGTGTACAGTCTACTGTACATCAGCCTGTCATTGCATCTCCCTAACTATCAGTCACGCTGTGTGATCGTTGTCTGTTAGATGATGCTGGCTCAGACAAGCTGCTGCCACACTCCTCAAGTGATCGTGGCCTCAGGACGTGTCGTTGGATCCTAGTGTAGTCCAGATGGAAAGGTTTATGTCTCCATGCAGGTTCCTACTGTACATATTGACCATAAAACACCAGACGCTCATTTTAAGGTAATATTATAAATGATAATAATCTCAGTTTAAATTCTTCTATATTTTATTTCACATTAGCGATGGATCAGATGATTGATGTGGAAAGGGTGTCTCTTTGAAAACAGGGTTTAGATTCATCAGGTGGACACAAACCCAATTCCAATTGAATGCTTATGTTGCTGCTGAATATGTAAATAGGCCGCTGTCTGCTAACATATTCACCACAACGGTTTGAGACGGTGATGGTGTGTTCATGTGTTTAGAGCTCGTTCTGCGCCCCCAACCGGCAAAACCAATTTTCTTCTGGGCAGCATCATCTCTTTGAGAAAAATAAATATTTGACTGTCTTAACCAGTTTGAATCACATTGGATTGCTCTCTACACACAGGTGGAGAACTGTTTTTATCATACCTCGACCTAAGTCATTTAACTGTGACTGTATATTTATAAAGCTGTAACATCACCATTGCAACAACTGTCATTTTTGTTCAACAATGACTGACAGACAACAAAACAACACAACTTTGAACAATAACCCACATCTTAACGCACCAACAAGGACATTTCTTGTCTTGTTGAAGGAACTGCCGAACAAAGCTCTTCCAGGGAAAAGTGGATAGTTAGCGTATGGATTATTAAACCTTTAACGACTCCCCTCTAGAGGTCAACATCGTTCAGTTTTGAAGATAAATGTTGAGGTCCTTATTCTTCAGCACCACCACTAACATAACACTGTCTTAGCTCATAAGCCACAGCTACCAGTGAACCTCCTCATCAAACCTGGACCACCTGATTTGGTGTGAATACCGGATTAGCTTCTAAAGGAGCCTTTCTCATTTTTACCTAAAGGCCTTTTTCTGGTCAATTTGAAAACCTCTGAGATGATTCTTGACCGACATTGTGGGAACATTTTTGTTTTAATGTCATTGAGGTACAAGCTTCTATTTTTAGGCATGTTTTAATTACAGATCAACTGCAGATAAATCACTTTTAGTGGAGAGATGAGATGAGGCACGTTTATTTGTATAGCTCATTTCAACAACAAGGCAGTTCAGAGTGATTCACATAAAAGCATCAAAACATAAGTCAAAAGAGACCAGAGAGACCAAGATCCAACGAAAGTCCCGAGCCAGATTGTGGTTCATGGTTGGCAGTGGGAGGATTCGCAATCAGGCCCCAACAGCAGCCAGGTGTTATTCTTGTCTATTGGAAATAAAGTTAGTTCATGTGAGGGCTGAGCCATATGGACAAAATCAAATATCACAATATTTTTTAACAAATCCCTCGATTATTTGGCTGCATGCAGTCAGACAATTAGAAAAGCAAAGATATATTGATATTGTAATGATATTGTAGGGTTGACTGTTTTGAAAAAATATTTCCAAAATGAGATTTTTGATAATCTGTGATGGGGTTATATAAGAAATGAAGTGGGTAAAGGCAAATAATAGGACAGCTAGAGCACTCTGACAAGTTCATCAAATAACACAACTTTACTGTAATAAAACCAAGAAAAGACCACACCTATGTCATATTACCATATCCAAAATCTAAGTCTAACATCACCAGAGCAATATAATATCAATATATTGCTCAGCCCTAGTTCGTCATGTTTTTCACTAAGCAGGTTAGGTCTGCGTTAATAGACACTACTAATCATTTTATGGAAATTCATTACCAAAGAGACAATTTACGGCTTTAATCGAATGAGACCAAAAGGCTCATAAAGGCTGTCGGATGGAACAGAGAGAGGAAGTCATTTAGACTGAACATGTTTCTGTTAAGGCTAACAACAATAAAGTGTGATTACAAAACACACTGACCTTCCACTTTTATGTCATTTTGTTTTCTTGGCTGTGTGTGCATACAGTAACAACGTAGGTGTGTGTGTGTGTGTAGGTATTCTTCTGACAGAGTCGCTGGCCATGATGCCCGCTGCCTCGGTGTCTGGACTTTACTTCTCCAACCCTAAGGCCTCGTACTTCGCTGTGGGAAAGATCACCAAGGAGCAGGTTCGGCTAACTGTCCACATCTTTAACTGCTGAAAGATAACTCAAGAAAATGTTGCCACTGATAATGAGATATCCCGCTAGCGCCGTAACTCCCCAATACTATGCCATCACGCTGGGCGCTTTAGATGTTGCTGTTTTGTGAGTCCTCGGCTGACATTGAGCAAGTTGGAACTGGATTACAAATCTCTTCGTCTTTATTTAGAGAAATGAAATACCAGCCTGGACGACAAGGTTATGATTTAAGTGTAACATTAATATTGTATCCATACAATGACTAAAATATTGTACATACAATGATTATAGTATACAACCAGGCGGCAACCTCCGGGTCTGAAAAGTGAAGCCAATCTCTCTAATGACCATCGGGGGGGTAAATAAAGCAGGGTATGCTTTAGGGCGGGGCTACCTTGTGATTGACGAGTCTCTACCACGGTGTTGTGCAGTCTGAGATGTCCGTGTTTTCAGCCTTAGAACTTTAACCCCTTCACAGTGTGTCTTCACTTCATGAAAGTTGAATGTAACCGTCGCCTTAAAATGTCTTTCTCTGTGTTCGGTTGGACTGGCAAAGAAACAAGATGGTGTTGGTCAAAATACGGAACCCGAGGCGTCTGAACCGTAGTCCACAAACAGTTTGAGTTGTGCTATCAACAGTATTACAGATCTCTCTTTTATTATATTGTTTTCTTGAGGAAAATGCTTTTTGGCCGCTTCAATAACAAGATTTGCTGCTTTTTATTTTACATCCATGGCTGAAGAAAAATAGTTTGTTAGCTTACCAGACCACTGTAGCCTGTGGTCACATTGGTTGCATAGTGGGTAATGTAGGCAGTAAAAGAATGCGGAGCAAAGAATGACTTTGTGTTCTGATGCATGGAGTTCAACCTCTTTCTAAAACTGATATAGTCCAACAATGTTACAGCAGTGCAGCGCTACATCCCTGGAGTGCTCTTAAGTCACTATAGAGACGAATCTCACTAATAATTGAGAAAGGATTCAAACTAGGATTTCACTTGAAATTCTAGCAAATACTTTAGAGGAGGATTAGTGACAGGAAGGACACACAATCCGGCAGAACTTGTATGGTCTCTGCTCTTGTCTTCAGGTGGAGGACTACGCCGGAAGGAAGGAGATGTGTGTGGAGGAGGCGGAGAGGTGGCTGGGGCCCATACTGGGCTACGACAGCGAGGCGTAGAGTGTGACCACTCCAGCAGTAAAGTGGACCAACACAGTATCAGGTTGACAGTCCGACCGATCTGCTGGAGCCCACACAGGTCCTCACTGCGGCTGCTTCCACATGGCAGTACAACTGCTGCTTCAGTGCTCTTGTGCCAGCAGGTTATGACAAACCTACTACTACTATGCACATGCTCACATGATGTATGAAATGATCTCTGAAATACATTCAACGTTTAATAACGGAGGGATTCTCTTAGCTCTACAAATGGAGTGAAATAATCTGTTGGTGTTACATCACAGTCACGTGTGTCTTCTTTAGCACTTCATCGATCACGCTAAAACGATCATCGCCATTATTTTTGCTCAATGTTGAGATCATTATTGTTTTAGCACTTAGCCCTGTGCTGGGCCGGCATTGGTCAAAGTCTACATGGTTACTGATGCTCCAATATGCAGATTATTAAACATTTTAAAAGATTTTATACATCATTAGTTCAGATTAGTTCAGTATTTGAATCTGAGGTTCCACTTTTTCATTGGCTGGTTTGTTAATATTATTCATTTTGTCATTTCTGGGGGGGATTGTAGAAGCGATGCAGAGGATCTGTAAAGTATGACAAATGTATCGATAAATATGAATTCTTTCTTGATGTTTTTAATCAAGCAATATGTAAGTTCTCTATCAACATCCACACATTGTTTACATGTTACCAGGTATTGTAATTGTTGTATTGTGTGTGTGTGTGTGTGTGTGTACTAAACAACCCATCTACTCATTCAGACTAAGTGTTCAAATTCAATTAGGGTTTCTGTAAAATGCTGACTGCATGCATTTCACACGTGTCTTAAGCCCTGATGTGCTGCAGCGTTTGATCTCAGTCTGTATGAAACTGTCTTAATCACTTTCCTCTTCTTATATTGAAAAAATAAGTTGTGGATAAATAATGGTGGCATTGCAAACAATGTAAAACATGAGCAATAGAACTGGTTTTTTTCTGTTTTTTTTTAAATAAATCAATTCAACACATTTCTGTTTATCTCTCTGAGTTTATATCTCCAGTCCACCATAAAGAAGATCAATGTAGATGTTATCTCGGGGCATCTAACAGTTTAATGTCTTCTGTAGCTCTGGAGGAGCTCTGTCTAATCTGAACAATTTAAAATCGGGGCCATGGAATTTGAAAGATTTCACAAGAACTCGCACACAAAAAGCCCTATAGGTAAGAGGGAAATGTTGGGGTGAACTGTCCTAACAGCATGAAAATGTCTACTTGCATGTTCGGTTTTATGATCGATATTCCAGCAGCGGACTCGAGTTCTACAGAATCCCGACAGGATCACGACCCTTTCAGATCAACAGGTGTTTTAGTTTAAGGAGTGACCGTGTCAACTGGTGACTTTCAGCTGAATGCGTTCACGGTTGTTCGTAATAACTTAAGACAATCAATGGAATGGATAACAAACGCATAAGTATTTAAAAATGATTGAATGCTTATGTTTTCAACAGCTGCCGTTTGCAACCAGTTAACACGGTCACTCGTTAAACTGAAACACGCCTATGGCTGCAATTTACTTCACGCGTTGACTACCACTGGACTGATCTAAATGCTGCTGTTTAAGCGCCCACTTTTAAACTCACTGTTAGCGCAAGCACCCGGCTCAGCAGTTGCCATGTTGAGAGCCGTGTGGATGCAATACTCTAAATTGCGTATTGACTACCGTTAAGTGTTTAGACCTTCATGTTGGGAAATAAATGTAACATAAAAAATGTAACCGTTGAATAAAAAAATAAAATGGCTCTTTTATTGATCGAGTAGTGAGGTAGTGTCCATATAATCTCTATTTCCCCAGACACTTCTGAAGCTTTCTGCTGCGGTCTGAAAGGGCCGCTGAGTGTGTAGTCGACAGAAGCACTACCGTACAACAGACACACCAGTGCTCCTACTGATGACTGCTGCAGGGAAGACATGAGGCAAGTTTTGTGTTTACTTGATGGAAAGGTCACGGCCACGGACACACAATATGCTACAGTGTACGCATGCAGTAGCCTACATTGGTGCAAGGCAGGTGGACAAGTGCATGATTGTAGCTTATAACAAATATTATTTATTACATGATTTAACTAGTATATAATTTATATTTGGCCTTAACATATTTATAATGTATAATATATATATATTTTATTTATTATACATTATATATATATATATAATGTATAATATAATATACTGTATATATATTATTTTTTATATTAATAGCACTTGGAATTAAGTTGTAAATGTAAAAAAAAAAAAAAAAACAACACTGTCCATGGCAGAAATGAGCTTCAGTACATAACAGAGAGAGAGAGATGAGAGAGGGAGAGATGAGAGAGGGAGAGATGTGAGAGAGAGAGAGAGATGAGAGAGAGAGGAGAGAGAGAGGAGAGAGAGGAGCGAGGAGAGAGAGAGGGAGAGATGAGAGAGAGAAGTGAGAGAGAGAGAGAGATGAGAGAGGGAGAGATGAGAGAGAGATGTGAGAGAGAGAGAGAGATGAGAGAGGAGAGAGAGAGAGGAGAGAGAGAGATGAGAGAGAGGAGAGAAGAGAGAGGAGAGAGAGAGAGATGAGCGAGGAGAGAGAGAGAGGAGAGAGAGAGATGAGAGAGAGGAGAGAAGAGAGAGGAGAGAGAGAGAGATGAGCGAGGAGAGAGAGAGAGATGAGAGAGGGAGAGATGAGAGATGTGAGAGAGAGAGAGAGAGATGAGAGAAGAGAGAGGAGAGAGAGAGAGGAGAGAGGAGAGAGAGAGAGATGAGAGGAGAGAGAGATGAGAGGAGAGAGATGAGAGAGAGATGAGAGAGATGAGAGAAGAGATTGGCGAGAGAGAGAGAGAGAGAGAGATGAGAGAGATGAGAGAGAGAGAGATGAGAGAGAGAGATGAGAGAGAGATGAGAGAGGAGAGAGAGAGATGAGAGAGAGATGAGAGATAGAGAGATGAGAGAGATGAGAGAGAGAGATGAGAGAGATGAGAGAGAGAGATGAGCGAGAGAGATGAGAGGAGAGAGAGATGAGAGATAGAGGTGTGAGAGAGAGAGATGAGAGGAG
>NW_022280178.1:192616-207153 GCF_004355925.1 Anarrhichthys ocellatus
GAGAGAGAGAGAGAGAGAGAGAGAGAGAGAGAGAGATGGCAAACTGCTCGCGCACACAAACACTACACGCTCACACCTGTGCGGCTCCTCCCTCGGTGAGCGCGCGCCATCCAATGAGAGGCGACTTCCACTGCGCGTTGGCTTTTGCCGTCTCAAAACACGCATACACCGCCACGCGCGCGCACACCCCAGCCAGCCTGTCCTCCACACGCAGATACAGCACGAGCATCTCTGTGTGAAAAGCGAACCATGGCCGAGGGAGGAGAAGGCGAGGATGAAATCCAGTTCCTGCGAACTGTAAGTCGTTGTCATGTTGCTCCGCGGGGCCGAGAGCCGGCGCGGTGCTCGGTGTCACTGCGTCTTTCTGCTCAGTGTGTGTGTGGTTGGGGCAGGGAGTTTACCGCATTAAGGATGACAGCCTCCGCGAGGTATAGTCCTTGGTCAGTGAGTCCGCATCATGCTGACAGAGGACCTAGAGCAGTGGGAGTGGATGAAAACACAAAGACTGACAGTGAGAAAGACACCGGAGGACAAGCGAGATGGAGGAATAGGTGTTTTAGTCGCTGTCATTATTGTCTCAGAGAGAGAGAGGAGTTGAGCAGCGTGCGGGCTGCGTGTGTGTTGGGTGGAAGCGGGGCGCAGTGCGGTGCAGACTGGCAGCGTGAAGTCTGCTGCTGCTGCTGCATCTGCTTCACATCACTTCAATTAGCTTCTACGCTGAGGCAATGCCCCAGCACGCTGCGTGTGTGTGTGCGCGCGCGTGTGTGTGTGCGCATATGTAATGTTTCTCTAATGAAGTAAAAGCTTGTATTGGACATGGGAGGAACGTGTGTTCACTGCAGCTGAGTATTTATTTTGTCTTCCCCCCCCCCCCAAAAACATCTTAATATATATATGAATATGTATGTTCGGTAAGCTATCATTTAAAATGAAAGCCTGATAACTCTTTTCTCTGCCAGGGCTGACATGGTTGTTGCCATTGCAGTTTCCAACGTCAGTATCTTGACAAATAACTGATGGTTACTGCAATGCTAAGCTGCTCGATCCTACACAAAGTAATTCCACAGGAAGGACATGTTGGAATGAGAGGCGCCCCACGGATGCTTTGACACACCAGCAGACTGCATTTTAAAGCTGCACCATTATTTCTTTGTTCATAATGGGTCAAATAACTGTGTGTGATGTGAGAGGAGTCAGTTGGAGTGACAGACCCACAGACAGTTATCACCCACTCTGCAGTTCCTCTCCGCTCCACAGAGCTTGTTTAGTGTCTTTCAGCTCCTTGTTTTGGTTCAGTCTCACTCTCAATAAATAACCTGGTGTCTGGTGATGTCAGGCTGGTGTTTTTAGTGGAAAGGCTCCATTAAACCCACTGTATGATACCTGCAGTTACACGTAGTGCTGAACACAGTGGTCATTTGGCAGCTTAAGAGACACTCTCTTTTTAATACAAGAGAGTGAACATTGTACTTGCATTCATCAAGTGGACACAAGCACAACTCCTAATGAGTGATAATGTTGCTCCGTGTCTTTTGGATGTGTAAATATCTGCTAATGCTTATGAGGCAATATGTCAAATGTGTGCCAGTGCTTCGTGCCAGTATTAGCATTGGTGCATCTCTATATATTAATGCTCTGAATGTCTTTCTGTTATTACTCTCAGCTGGTTCCAGCCTCTCAAACATGTATATTTTCTGATCTTCTGGAATAGTAAACTGAATATGGTCCGACATCACTTTGGGTTATGAGAATTTGTGATGTGCATCTTTAACCATTTCCTAACATTCTACCAACAAACAACAAATCGATTAATCGAGAAAATAATCAACATATTCATCAATTATGGAAAAAAATGGTCTAAATAAAAGCGTTTTCTGATCCATCACTGACATTACAGGACAATTTTGAGCAAGCTTGGAACAGTTTTCAGGGTGTCTGTGCTCAGGCACTCAGGAGGAGCTATGAGTACAGCTCCGCCTGCTTTTTGCATTTGTAGATATAGTTTGATTTCATTAGAATTGCTCTGGGTATGTCTGACTGGGAGAGGTGTACCCAGGACGTACTGGAGGGTTTAAATATCGAGCCTCGGAGCTTCTTGGTTTATCCCCCGGTGAGTGTGGCCTTGGTGCAGGGTGTTTAGTCTGCTGCCTTCAGGACCCGGATATAAACAGAAGATATCCAGATTGTATCCATGCCTTTGAGGTGAGGACAGAACTACTGCAGTGGTGGTTTGTGGTTACCTGTCACCTGTCACTCAAGAGGCCACCTGTCACCTTTTCAGCATGTTGTAGTACACGTATAACATCAACTCTGGAGACTCTATTTAAATAAAGTGCATTAGATCTGTAGTGATGCAGTAGTCAGCCAGTGGATCAAACTAAATGCTGAATTGTCTGGGCTCCAACAGCACATTAACACCTATTTTCCTCAGAAGTTTTGGGGTCCCATTAAGAAAGCAACCATTAGACCCAGCAATGATTATGTGTTGTGGTCCCAAGCGGTAAAAGCATTCAATAGTGCATGAAATTGAGCTAAATAGAAATGCCTTCACAATCACTAACTCCAAATTGGGTGATATTGAAGTCCACCTCGTGCTGATAATTATTGACTAGTTTACAATGATCTGTTGAATCTGCAGCACACCTAATGAGCTGTGTATGTTTGAACCGTGTAGTCATGGTTGTAGCTGAAGAGAAATGAAAATGTATAATAAAGCATATTATTTTAATATCAAGCCACCTCTTAAATATCTTTTATTTGATATAGTTCAAGTTGTTGACAGTATTTTTTAGAGTTAGTTCATCTTCATTTCATGCTGCTGTAAAGTAATATAAGCAGAAGATAAAGGCGCTGCGGCCTCTAAAGGTGTCATCTAGTGGTGAGGATGCAGATTGCAACCAGCTGAACACCCCTCCGCTCACTCCTCCCTTTCCCAGTGTCTCGGAGAACTACGGTGGCCTTCAGGTGACATAAAACATGCACGTTTACACTTAATGGGTATTCTTGTGTTTATTGTTATATATCGTTATTGGTCTTTTGGAGTGCTAGACCTGAGAGTGGGGTGCTGATATGTCAGTTACATATTTAGTACCCCTAAAATGGCATCAGGCCCCAGCCTGGGTTCCCAAGAGATATAATAAATCAAGAGAGAATTAGTCATTTTCTCATAGACTTCTATACAAGCAGAGGAGTCGCCCCCTGGTGGTCAGGAGAGAGAATGCAGGTTTTCAGACACTTCTGCATCAACAGAACCTGAGGTTGTCACCTGATCCCAAAATAATGACTTCACTTTCTGTTGAGCTTTGAGTCTCCTGTAGCTTTAAGTTCCCCAGTAAAAGATTCAGAACCCAAAGCAGAACAAATGTTAGGATTTGATGCAGCGGGGATGGAGGGTTTCTCTCAGTCTGGGGTTCTTTGGTAGGAGTGGCAGTGATAGTAAGGTGCCGCTGAATGGGGTTGTGTGAGGGCCACTGGCCCAGTGCAGCCAGGGAAAGGCACCAGAGCACTCTGCTTCATTTAATACTTCATTAGGTGCAAGTGACTAACGTTTAGATGTCCACTGCCTCTCCATCAGAGGCAAATGGTATTGGTAGAGACGGAGCAACTCTCATTTAACAAGACGGCACAATACAGTGCGGCAGCACAGACAGGAGCACTATCATTAGGATTGTCCTCATCACTAAGGCAGAAAGAAAGCAAAGTCATTCATCAGTGTCATATGCTAATGACATGGAAGGTTACCAGGACCAACACTTTGAGAAGGTTCTTGTTTCAAGTGGTACGTCACTGTGTACTAATGTTCACTGGTTGTGTTATTGAGTTGTTTTGATGCCGGCTATGTCACCGGCTCTGCCATTGATCTATATACTGCAGCTGTACAACTTCCATGCTGTCCTCTCCATCTGCTTGGAAATGCCTCATGATAGGTCAACATCAGTCTGACTGCATGAACTCCTCTAAAGTCCCAATCTCTGCTGTTCTGGTACTCCAGTGGTGCATTGCTGCACTTGCTGTCGCTGTTGATCATTTCATACATGTCCACTCAAATGTTAATGCACTGCAGCTATACTGCAACATTGTACAGTATATATATATATATATAAATAAATATATTTGAATAAAGGACTGTAGAGATACTGTGCTAATGCTTCTTGATTATCAGTTGATGTGGTACATGAGAGACTAATGCAGCCCGTTATCTGAATCAGCCCAACTGTCTCCCTACATCTCCCCTCAGTCTGCAGCCGCTGCTCCTGCTGATAATGCTTCTGTGTCCCTTTTAGAGACAAACGTGTTTATATTCAAAACTGCTGAGTTTCTAATAGCAATTGTACGTTTACATCCAGGCTCTTCTTCCTCCCTCTCCTGCCTCCTCTCCTCCTGTTCCATCCCTACCTTTCCCCCCCCCCCCTCCCTCTAATCCTTCAGCACTCCCTGCTAAGTGCACTTTGAATGCAGATCAATACATGGTTACTGGTGCCTGCTGATGTCTCAGCACAAAGCAAACAGCATGGCCACAGCCGTGTGTTTGTGTTCATAATCTCTGTGACAGTCTGCAGACTGTAGAGATGGACCGAGCAGAGCATTCCACCAGGAGAGCCACTGCAGCTCAATGAAAGGGACACAAGCCCCTGAAGACCTTCAATACGAATGACTTAAAATAAACATTATCCGATTCATTCAACTTCATTTATTTGTATTTGTTGACATGATATCAATATTTACTTGTAACATCTGGCAGCAGGAATCACTTGAATGTCACTAAAAGCTTCTGGTTCACCCACATGATCAATGCAGTTATGTTCAATTTCAGTTGGATTTGAAATGAATTGCATGAAGCCAAAGTCATCCAAACTAAATAAGTCAATGATTGTGATCTGATGCCCCTCTCAGCAGGAGGACATCAGTGTTTAGTGCCCTGCAGAACTATTCAATACACCACTACAGAAAGCATTTGTTTGTGATCAGTCACCACCGGGGTCAAGGTTCAGACACAAACACTACCTCGTTAGGTAAGATGACTTCCTTAGGGAACAGTTGTGGTTAGCATTAGAAGACGAACTTGTGGTTGGTGGTAACCAGTAAGTAACTGCAGTCTCCCATGTTAAAGTCACATGTTTTGTCGAGCCATCCGTCCACCCTGACCTCCTCCCTACAAAGTTTTCAGGTGAGACACTGCTAGCAAAAACATCCCAAAGTATGTCTCCTAAATTCACCAAAAAGTTAGCATTAGACAGTGCCTCATTTGCATATTTAAACATTACATTTCAGAAAACTTGTAATACCGAAAATAATGTATTTGTTTTTTATTTATTTTTAAATGAACAGTTCTTTTCTTCACACTATTCACCTGTAGTGTCTCCGCTTTAGGCGGTGTGACGTCAACCTACTTCCTCCTTTGTCATAAAATGCTGCAGTCTAACATACACTGGATTTTTGAGGCATGATAATTGATATTTTGGAGTTAAAAAACAACAACTATAAAGATGTATACCAGCCGATATAACTTTTTAAAAAACATGAACACATAATCTTGATGCAGATAGGCGAGTGTGAGACTTGCTGCTATCGGAGCGGTGCGTGGATATGTGAGGGTGAGGAACGGCTCAGAGCTGCTTTGTGTTCGTATAGAACTTACTGTTCCCATTCTGCCACTTCAGCACTGTCCTGAATTCATCAAGGGAGCTTCGTTCCCCATGTAAGGACATGCTGACCGGCCTGTGCAGCAAAACCAAGTTTTTATTAACACACACCTCTGACCCAGTAAAGCAGGGGTGCCCACACTTTTTCGGCTTGCGAGCTACTTTTAAAATGACCAAGTCAAAATGATCTACCTACATGAAAAACATTTTTGGTCATTACCTTACTCTGATGACTTGCACTGAATGGGATTGGCCAGAGTTGCATAGTCCGGACAGTAGCTGCTGGTAGCCCGCCTCAAGCAGACTTCAAATGATCATCAGTCATGGTGGAACGGTGTTTGGACTTAATGTTCTTCATATGGGAAAAGGCTGACTCACATAAATAAGTAGAGCCGAATAATGCAGTCAAGAAGGTATCACATTTCCTCATGTTTGGGTACTTTTCCTCTGCGAGAAAACTGTCCATGAGCCCTGGACTTCAGCTGAATGTCAGCTTGCAGTGTCAGAATCTCATCCTCCACTCCAGACGAGTTCAGGTGAAACAGCGTGGCAATTTTTGATGCGAGTGAATCAACCTCAATATCTTCCCGAATTGTGCAGCACATAAGTGTAGCAACTGGCTCGAGTAAAGCAAAGTCTCGAAAGCGTTTGTCAAACTCTGACAGACACTTGTCAATCTGCTCTGTGTAGCGCGCACTGTCAAATTACGGGCACGCCTTCCGTTGAGTCTCCAGCTCTGACGCAAGGTTTTGGACGTTTCCCAAATCATGGCGCTTTAGCTTCTTTAGTAGAAATAAATTGGAAGGCTAACTAATTAGCTCGCCGGAGTTTTGCAGTAGCTCGCGCGGTTGACCGCGCATACGCGGTGACCCGTGTGTTAGAAAATCAAGTGGCAAATGCCATGCGGACATCTCATTTTTTTTGAAAGGCATGCGATCTACCCGCACTACCTCCGCGATCAACGTATTGGGCACCCCTGATGTAAAGGAATAGTATGAAAACAACTGTTGGTTAAGAATGAAGGGAAGCTGTATAAGCAGTACATACGGAGGAAAGGAGAACATGGAAGATAGAGCGGACACTCGATCCATTGAACTCTGTTAGTATTACCAGTTAGTGTGTGTCGGTGGAGTATGGTAAAAACGGGGTTTGCCAATGAGGCTTCATACTGTGATACTAAGAAAAGTTTGATTTGTCAGAAATAAAACTCTGCAGGTTCACATGTACAACTGTGTGTAGGCTTTTATTCATGTTCTGTAATCATTGGTAGTAGAAACAATATACTCCTATGAGACAGACATGAGGTGTTAGGAAACCTCTTCTCAAGGTGCACTGGGGTGTTAAATCCCAGCGCATGCGCACAAGCCTAGTTTTCTCTCCCACACAGACGGACATAGACTCAATCAGTTTTTTGCATATCGACACATCTGACTGTTCTACCAGCATTATGACCAGGCGGAACCTCCAGTTCTGCCGACTGAAGCCGATGCTTCATGTCTTAAACTTGCATTCTCTCTAGTGTCCAGCAGGGGGCGACTCCTCTGGTTGTATAGAAGTTTATGAGAAAATGACTCTACTTCTCTCTTGATTTATTACCTCAGTAAACATTGTAAACATGAGTTTATGGTCTCAATCTCTAGTTTCAAGTCTTCTTCAATACAGCATGATGTTCATTTAGTACATTATGGTCCATTTAGAGTCAAACAGACCATAAAGCAGGGGATGCTTTAGGGCGGGGCTACACAGTGATTGACAGGTTGCTGCCGCCACCAGAGCCGTATACGACGTCTCTCTGTCACTCCTCCGCATTCCAAATATGGTAACTTCTGTTCATTGGCTGCAAAAACACCAACATGGCGTCGGCTGTAATCCAAGATGGTGACGGAAGAATCTCCGAACTAGAGGCTTCATAACAGCAGTCCACAAACCAATGTGTGATGTCACCATGACGTCCACTTCTTGTATACGGGCCATTCTACCGAATTCGTTCAAAGTCAGGTTGGAAATATTTTAAAATTTTGTATGTTTTATTCCCAAAACTTTGTCCGTATATATATATTGTACCATATCTAAAGTACACATATCTAGTAAAAGAACCGTCAATTTTTATATTGTATTTTCAGACTGTGTTGGAATGTTTTTCCTCTCCCAATAATTGTCACTACCGAAACATAGTAATACACTATAATAAAAAAGTATTATTATTAACCTGTTAAGATTGTGTTTCCTTCCCTTCTCTGAAGAGTATTTTTACAAATATTTCTTGAAGGTTTTCACAATTAAATCAATAAAAATGAGATTTGTACCAAATTTCTAAGTTCAATTTATACAATTCATCAAAATCTAAATGCAATATTTCTTTGTAAAATGCATAATACTGATCATATTGATTCCAGAGTTGATGATTGATACAATTGAACATACATTAAACCAATCGGTATCGTAACATTTTGGTTGATAACTCAATATACTTTATTTTTTACAAAACATCCAGTGTTTCGGCAATGACTGCACTGTTTCGGTTGTGACCACAGTTTTGTTTGCAAGGTTGTATCATATTTCCTCAACCTTATTGCTTAATCTTAACTCATAACATGGCTTAGGTTGGGAATATTACAAACACAAATGTTTTGTGGTCAATAGAATCATTTTATTTTTGAAGACATAACAATTGTTCATCCAGAACCATTTAAAGTACAAACATTACTTGTCAATGGAAAATGACCCAAGTGGGTTCAGTAAAAGAGAACAAGAAAACATTGACAAATAACTGATATTATGTTGTGCTGTATGTTTCAGGGGGTTCAGTGTCAGATACCATCACACATCCATTCACAAATTTAGTTTTTCACATACGGCGGTGAACACTCTTGGGCTGTCCAGATCAGCCCAACGTCGTGTGACGTTGGGCTGATCTGGACATGCCTGTGTGATGTTTTCTGGTGGAGGGATTAAGGTGACGACCTAGTCCACTGTGTACCAGATCTTGTCCTCTAGTCACGGTCAATAAAAGCGGTTTTGCCCAATGTTGTGCATGACTTTGACCTCAAGGGCACCTGCAGACAGATAACGGGTAAAATAAAAGGACATTGGGCGAGATATGATAAGTATTGCTTGTATTGGAATCTTAGAAGACTGAAATAAAGTTTGATTCAAAGGGAATGGGAATATGAGAACGGAAGATGGCCAAGTGAGAATGAATGGAAAGAGAGACTTTACCATATGTTTCGGTAGTGACTGTTTCGGTAGTGACAATTCTAGCTAACTTTGAGCATAACTAAAGAATGCTAGCAAGCGGATGGCTAGCATACACGTATTTGAAGAGGTGTACACACATAGAAACATAATACTTTGCATTAAACCCCAAAAAGTTTACTTAATTGAAGAGAATATGTGTTCGGTAGTGACAATTCTTAAGGTTACACGCCGATTTTCAGACTTTGGAACACATTTATATCAAAAGTATGGGATTTAGCTACTTACCATTCAGCCATGAGGGACAGGGATGCAGTGTCACTGCCTGGTCAAAATGCAGGGGTGTGGCTAAAAACCAGGCTCAGCCAATGGACTAAAACTCTTGTGTTTCGGTAGTGACATGAAAACTGGGGACATGATTTTTTGGGTATAGTTTTTTTATTTTAAAATTAAACCTAAATCTAAATCTTAAAACAAAAAATTGTTTTAAGTGTTATTTACAGAAATTGAAATTTAGATGTCAGGGTTGGGGACAGCTACTTCCCAATAGAAAGTACCCTATAAATGATGATTTTGTACATATTTAACTTATCACTATCTAATTTAATGCCTTGGGTTTAAATAGACCATAACACATTGTTAGTAAATATCTATGTCTGAATACTTAATTGTTTTGTTAAATAGTTTTTCTTGTTGGGGGACAGCACTTTGAACGAATTCGGTAGAATGGCCCATACAGTCTCTGGTTGAGACGTGTCAATGAAAAGAAGGGGGATGAGGTTTTCTAACCACAGCAGAGCAGTACCGTTACTCCCAGCTGTGCAGAAAAGTAATGATGTTTATATGTAATTATAGATTATAGAAAAGAAACCAGTGACATTGGCTTAACACTTTATCATCAGCGTTTTATTGTTTGAAATTGGTGTTTTACCCCAATTTAGAAAAAGGACGGTGTTATATTAGGCTTTTTGAACAAAGCAGTGTTTACTGAAACGTTCCTTTAAATGAAAACAGAACAATGTGCAGGGACCGAGTGCAGAAGTGGTCCTGTGTGGAGCAGGGTTGGGTGAGGGGCGGGTGGAAAAAGCAATAGTCCTCCATCAGCTGTCCGTGCAGCTCACACACAAAGAAACGGATGAGCCCGTTTTCTCTCTATGAAAGTTTAATGACTTCCCTCCTAGTTTCATAAATGTTATGTCCGCTCTACGAGCCACACAAGTCCCTCACCATCTATCAGCCACAACGCTCACCCACACAGTGTGTGATCAGGGCTGACAGGGTGCAGTGCACCATCCTTTTGGCTTTAAGGTGGATCATACCATATGAGTACACTCACATCGATGTCCTCCAGGTGACTTGAGTGCGGTGGCCGACAAGGACGAATGAACTAAAACAGCCCAAAACGTCTCGACTAGAAGAAATGTGCTGCAGCTTCTCAAACAATCCCAATTAAATAACACGTGAAAATCCCCAAAAATGTAACAACAGAAACAAATGCATAAACAGGAAATACGCTGCAAATACTGAAAGAGGCCAAGTCAAAAACACACAAACCCTGAAAACAAGTGCAACAGAAAAAGCGCTGCATATCCAGTCCACATAATGGAAGTTGTCAGAAGGCCTGTAGGGGGAGCGCTGAGTGGAACAGCTTGATCTTCAACCAGAGAGAGCCTCGACGAGAGAGCGTGGTTGTTCTTGAAACGGGAAGAAAAGTGGATTAAAGAGGCGACCAGGCGGCAACCTCTGGAAAATGCAAGTATTAGAAGTGTCCTAATACTTGCATTCTCTCTACTGACCAGCAGGGGGCGACTCCACCAGCTGCAAAAAGAAGTCTGATTGTATAGAAGTCTATTAAGTCTCGTAAATGATGGTCCATTTAGAGTCAAATGGACCATAAAGCAGAGTATGCTTTTGGGGCGGGCTTACTGTGTTTGACAGGTCGCTGCCGCTACCAGAGACGTAAACGGCGTCTCTACGTCACTCCTTAGTGTTCCAAATATGTTAACTTTTGTTCACTGGCTGCAAAAAAGCCAACATGGTGACGGCAATAATCCAAGATGGCGACGGCAAAATCGCCAAACTGGAGGCTTCATAACGTCAGTCCACAAACCAATGGGTGATGTCACCATGACTCTGTCCACATAAAGACTATAGAGGCAACACAAAAAGGTCTCTGTTCTTTACTATGCTTTAAGAGAGCAACAGATTTACTTAGCTAGCATTAGCTCTTTTATAATAATTCAAAAGACTAAGGCCAAATGTGAAAAAGAATATGTTACCTGACTGGACCTGAACATGACTGGATCTGCAAACATTTAACTCACATGACTGATCAGCTGTTCCTAGATATATATTTATGTTGTCTTCGTCTCCAGACAACATGAAACATGGCCACTACTACAGCGCCAACTTCTGACCAAACTATGCTTTGTGTAGCCCGGTTTATTCACTCCAAACCAGTTGATGGAAACATGCCTGACTGACTTTCTTATTTTTTGCGACATTTCAAAAGCGCGCTGATAATTTGCTTGACAATTGAATGAAAACACTGCTCGTGTCACTTTGTTGGAGATTCATTTATTCATCCATGCAGTTGGCATACTGTATATGAAGATAGAGAATCTAGGGAGAAAGTGTTGGTATGATTATTACTGTGGCTGAAAAATACTTATTTTTTTACCTCTTCTTCACACCACAAGGGGAACAGTTCTTTTAGACCGATCTGACCAGAGAGTCAAATAAACAACTTAAAATGGGCTGTTTCAGTGTCTTTCATGGTTTATTTCAGGGCTTCAACTAATGATAATATTTTATCATCAATCAATCTGCAGATTATTTTCCCAATTCATCAATTAATTAGTTCGTAATCTGTGCAACCTATTATACACGACGTCCCCAAATTTGGGGGCTCCGCGCTCAAGGGGGGTAGCACATGTTGTCGAAAAAATGTACATATCGAGAGCGAATATTTTGCATGTATACATATGTTATATACCAGATTAAACAGCAACATCTGGGCAACACTATTATGTAAGTCACTTTTTACACACTCCAAACACAATTATACACAACTAATATAAGAAACTAGAAGATTTACCACAATATCACGTATTTTTCGCCACGAATCGGTGACCTATGCACTCTAACCTGAAACTTTTCAATTTGAGCTGTGTGCCATCTTCATTCACTATTAACCAGTAACATATACACAATATTTACTCATCTGAACAAGTGTCTCACAAGTGTTACCTGTATTATACCATCAAAATTATTAAAATAGACCTTGTAGTTACAGATCTGCACTCTCTTTAGCATGGGTATGCAATTTTCGAGCAGCGGCCTAAAAATAGGGCTAGAGTCCAAGAGGTATTAAAACATGACATTCACAACTCGCTTGACTGTCGGACACTTTCTCAAATGTTTCACTTTCTCACAATTCAGACATTTGCAATTTTCTGGCAGTCTGACATTCAATTGATGTTTGTGCATGTTCTTTTGTGTGTATGGTTTTTTAAAAAGCGGAGACTTTTAGCACAAATTCTTTGATGTCAGCTGTCTGTTATGAAGGCTCCTCATAAAGGCAGCAAATACACACAAGCTCTGAAATCATTTTTTGAAAAGCAGAAAATAACTTCTTTGGCTATTTCTGGTCCTCAGGTGCACAGATACTGTCATGTTGTCACTGTCTTGAAATTCATACAATCAGTGATGCAGCGACTGAAAACACTGGTTATCTGCTGGATGCTGTGGTGCCAAAATCCTGTTAACCAAGAAAGAGTACTAAGATGGGAAGAGACCCCAGGGAAGACCCAGAACACGCTGGCGGGATTACATCTCCCAGCTGGCCTGGGAACGCCTCGGGATCCCCCAGAATGAGCTGGAACATGTTGCTGGTGAGAGGGAGGTCTGGGTCAGCCTGCTTGGCCTGCTGCCACCGCGACCCGACCCCGGATAAGCGGTGGAAAATGGATGGATGGATGGAGTACTAAGATATCAGCATATTGAAGAACAGGCTTTATATTGCACAGTTGGCATTAACATCTTATTAGGTTGTTGTTGCTAGACTGTAAATAAGAAGTGGATGTCGTCATTGTGACGTTCGTCACCCATTGGTTTATGGACCGCGTTTATGAAGCCTCGAGTTCGGCGATTTCGCCATCTTGGATTACGGCCGTCTCAACCAATCAACGGAGGTTACCATATTTGGAATGCGGAGGAGTGATGTTGAGACCCCATATAGGGCTCTGGTGGTGAACTGTCAATCACAGTAGCCCCGCCCTAAAGCATACTCCTCTTTATGGTCTGTTTGATTCTAAATGGACCATAATGTACTAAATGAACATCATGCTGTATTGAAGAAGACTTGAAACTAGAGATTGAGACCATAAACTGATGTTTACAATGTTTACTGAGGTAATAAATCAAGAGAGAAGTAGAGTCATTTTCTCATAGACTTCTATACAACCAGAGGAGTCGCCCCCTGGTGGACACTAGAGAGAATGCAGCATTAACAGACTTCAGCATCGGCTTCACTCGGCAGAACTGGAGGTTGCCGCCTGGTTGTTGCTGGCTAGGATGCTGTTGGCTGGTGTTATTGTGGACAAAAGTGACGTGAGTATAACTTGTTTTGGAGGGGTGTTTCTACTGTGGCAATGCGGATAACGAGAGACACTACGAATGAAAACTGTAGTTGTGTTTGAAGCATGCGAGCAGCAGAGTGGCCAGTGTAACATGTTGTACATTATACTGACTTTATCGAGACGGCAGGTAAACATGGAGGAAGTGTAGAGTTTGCGCCATTAATTTGCTGCAAATTAATAGCAGATCAGAAAATATGGAGGCTTCTTCTCTAAGCCTCTGCATTCAACCACACACACACTCACAGACAATCACCAGAGTGGTTTACTGCTCTTCTTTGAGGTCTGGTCCGGCTCAATTAAACGTTGTATGCCACTGCTGAATAATTCAAAAGGAGGGGTGAGGCTGATTGGTGGATTCATAATTAATGTTGGACACCTTATTGGTCAGTGCGCTGCTGTGATTTAGAGCCAGTGTGTGGCCTCTGTGTGTGTGTGTCTGTGGTTATTACTGTGCATGCATGCTGGCAGGTGAACACCTTCTGTGTCGTACAGCAGAGCCAACAATGTGTACTACGGAACTTTGTTTAAATGAAAACACATTTTGAAGTATCGCTTTCAAAAACCCGGTAAAGTTTGATAAAACATATTCAATTGCACAAAACAATTCAACAACATTCAACTCGCGTGACTCCTCGGCGGATATATAATTATATTGTCTTCGTCTCTGGATAACATTGAGACTCTGGTGCTAGCCTACAGGGCAGTGAAAGGAACAGCTCCTTCCTATCTCCAGGCCATGGTCAAGCCCTACACCCCCGCTCAACCTCTTCGCTCTGCTGCCTCGGGGCGATTGGTTGCCCCGTCGCTCAGAGGTCCCTGCGGCCGATCGACCCGGTCACGGCTGTTTTCTGTCCTGGCCCCACAGTGGTGGAATGAACTCCCCACTGACATCAGGACAGCAGAGTCGCTGCCCATCTTTCATCAGGAAACTCACCTCTTCAAGAAGTACTACCCTGAGCCTTCCACTCACCACTTATTTTATTCATATTAGCTTGTTGCACTTATTAAATTCATATTAGTTTGTTGCACTTATTGTGTTCGTATTAGTTTGTTGCACTTA
>NW_022280178.1:207163-225512 GCF_004355925.1 Anarrhichthys ocellatus
GTTGCACTTATTGTATTCGTATTAGCTTGTTGCACTTATTGTGTTCGTATTAGTTTGTTGCACTTATTGTGTTCGTATTAGATGACCAAGTTGACCTGTTTTGTTTTCCGAATTCACAACCTCTTCTTCTTCTACTGTGTTCACTGGTGGATTACAGCCATGTGTAGCCTACAGTGCCAACTTCTGACCAAACTAACCTGTAGCTCAGTTTCTGAATACTTGATCAGCATCGCCCAGGCTGTAACACTAGTTTGACATCTGCATTAGAGACCCCTCTGCTCTGATTGGTTGTTCTCCTTTGGGTCCGGTGGAATCTTACAAATGCCTTTAGGAGCACTAAAAGGAGGCAGAGGATATCGGTCTGTCTCACATACCATTGTCAGGATGTAGTAACAGTCTGATTAAATATGACAAAAGTTATTTTTATGTTGTAGCTTTAACATATCCAGCCTACTTATTGCTGCATTTAATTTAATGCATACAAATTTAACATTTTCAGCAAGGTGACAAACGGTAAATAACCATTATACTAATATTTATTTAAAAAGTAAAAATACTTTTATAAATAACATTGGAACCCTATTTTGTAAAAGCCAATGTAAGTTACTGATGCACAGACTGTTGTGTAGAATCAGAGTACAAGAGCTAAATACATTACAGGCCCAGAGGGGGAGGGGGCGGGGCAGCCCCAGGTAGAGGACTTTAAAAGTGAAGCATGCTTTGAAGGTGACCTTCAACAGGGTTCAAAGGATGAACCCAGTGAAAGAGGGCCAGACATGAGTCACAAGTTCAGCAGGGGATGATGGGTAGACTGCTACAGAGTCCTATACTAAAAGGCAACAGCGAAACAATTAAAGAAAGCACACAGGAACAAAGGGTCATGTCATAAAGCCACAAAGCTTCAGTTAAGCCAGGCTTACTGTTGAGAAACCCTGTTTCATGAAGCAGGTTTAAATAGCTCTCATCTAAGTTTCTGTGGAAACTGAGACCTCCACACGAGCCTGGTCCCAGTCAGGCTGGTTATCACTGAACTCTACCTCAAGGCCAGTGTTCCAATCAATCTGCCAGACGGAGCTTTCTACACATGTCTTCCCCAAAGACCCAAGGCAGAACGTAGCTCATATCAAATGCATCACTGTTTGATGAACTAAAGCCTACAGTTATTGCCGACGTGTCACACACGCTGTATACGCTCAGGTAGCGTGCTTCCAGATGCACTAACACATACGCTCAGACTCAGCTGCCAGTTTATCAGGTCCACCGAGCTAAAACTAGGCCAGACTAATCCAAGTGTTCAAATGTTGTTTGAGAGAGGCGTAGACTCAAAGACTTATGCTTGAGGGTGTAGTTTGTGGGGCTGTTGAATTGTATTGTTACATTGACAGGTGTTTCCATTGTTTTGTCCATCCCATTTATATCAACCAGGGTAGGCTTAATAACAGAAACATCATTTTGGCTGCCAATCTTCTGGGAAGGCTTTCCACAAGGTTTCGGAGTGGTTTGTTGGATTTTGTACGCAATGGGCCAACATGCACACCTTTTGTGATATATCTGTACGTGCTAATACTGGCTGATCCAAAGCCCAGGTCGATTTATCGGCCTAGCTCTGGCTTTATGTTTTATCCTGCTTTTGCTCTTCTGTCTTGCTGCCGTGCACTTCTACTGCTCCTCCCACAGCCAAGTCATTTCAGACCACATCTGCTCATTAGAAATGCTCTTGTCAGTCATTTTTCAACAACTATTGTCCTGATCGCGTCCCTCTTTACTCTGCCATGCTGACTCTGAAGACCTGCTGTGTAGCTGCTTTCAAGTGCTGTGTGCATTCATGTAATGATTCTGCACGTCCGTCTGTCCATCCGTCCCAATGTCGTGAACGCAGTATCTCAGAAACGCCTGGAGGGAATTTCTTCAAATTTGGCGTAAAGGTCCACGTGGACACAATGATGCACTGTTCAAAGGTCCCTGTGATCTCACAAAACACGTTTTTTGGTTATAGCTCAAGAATTTGGATGCTAATTATGATAATTTCACTCAAATGTCTAATAGGATAAAATGATAACACTTTGGACGGACATGGCTGTAAACTACAATTTGACTGGTTGGCGGAGGCATACATCTGTGAGGTGGTAATTTAAGTTTTACCAGAGCTTTGAGTTGTAAGCACACTTTAGGCTTCATGTTCAATGGGTGCAGTTTTAGGCGGTGCAGTAGCCAGGTGTGGAAATGTCTTGGATTGGTAACTGTTGAGTCATTGCTATTCAGCCATGGCTCCATTAACCCTCTAGATATTTGATAGTCTTTCTGTGCTCTGGAGGAATATGAATCTCTTTTCATCAAGCTGCCAAATTTTAACAGTTGAAGAAACCACCTTTTGCGCGAACCTCACCGCAGTGTGGACACTTGCAGAAAGGATCAGCTGTTCATGTGTGTGTTTGGGAGCGGGGATGAAAGAGAGAAAGGAATAGTAGTGTAAAAGAGGGAAAGTGAGACGGCAGGCACCCCTCACTTCTCTGCTTCTCTCCTTCCTCGCTGCTTCTCACTGCAGTGCTCTTATGTAATCTGATTGATCGTGGCGGAATGTTCTAGTGCAGAGGAGACGCAAGAAAATAGAGGAGAGGAACGAGTCAGCGGAGAAGTGGAGAGAGGAGGGAGGACCAATGAAATGAGATGAGAGCACAGGGCAGATGAGAGGAGCTCTGTGACTGAGGAACCATGACATGTAATCGTGAAGTCACACGGTTTTTTATCTCACTGCAGATTGTAAATGATGCCGCCGCCGAGCCATAAACACAAACTGCAATCTGTGTTCGTAGTGACTCTTTTTGTTGTCTGAACAGCAACCTATTCTCCATTCCTGTCTCTTAAGTCTCTTGCAATGTTTTTTGCCATTTTGAATTGTTTCCATGTTAAACACTCCCCTGTAGCACCACCCTCAGGTTAAAATCCACTCTGAGGACACAGAGTGAACAGCTGAGAGCAAAACATGGACTGCACACATTTTTTTCTGAGGTTGTCTTTTTTCAGGCCGTCCAAATCATTTGGAAGATGTGATCGCACAAAATTCTTCACACAGTGGCCTTAAAACACATGGAGTCTCGTCATCTAATGGACAGATCATCATGACATCATGCCGAGCACACTGATGATCCAAGAGAACTGTCACAAAGGGTTCTTCATCCCTGTGTTTTTAGTGACCATGGCCTTTCGTGTTCTGCCCTAGTTGCATTCTTATGATTTGGTTCAGACATTCATGAAACCCACAGGATGACTTCCACTACATTTACATCCATCACCGTCATCCAGTCTAAATTTGAACACTTTGGCTTATGACCAAATACCTGCAAGACATTCCCGTTAGCCTCAGCTGCACTTTGCGTTTTAATGCTAATTAGCAAACGTTAGCATACTGACATGCTAAGCTAGGATAATGATCATCCTAGTTTGGTTGACTTTGGTTGTAACAACATTATACTTGCTAAACATCAGCACGTTAGCGTTGGCATTGTGAGCATGTTGGCATGCAAACGTTATATTTAATAATTCACCGTGTGTGACCCTTTAATTCTTGAAGAAAACTTTGTTTTTCTTACATGTCTCTACGCTGAACAGAGAATCTTCTACAAACATCTAAAACAGGAAGTAGTGAACACATGACGAGATAAATGAGAGTTGGATTACTGCACGAGTTGTGAGTTTGTAAACAAATATTAAGATATAGCATGGAGGCAGTGTGCAAAATACCTGGTGGCAATTGCCCCCCCAATCAAATTTCTCTAAAGGGGGTCCAATTAGGTCCGCAAATCTCAAGTGACAAATATTGTTCTTCGGATTTTAGAGACCTCCGAAGTTGTGCTACTGAGGCTTTCAGGGGTCTCAGGTGTCACAAAGTTTTCTTCAAGAAGTCAAGGTGACACGTGGTGAGTAACTGATATAAATATGGTATTATATAAAGCAGTGATTTTCAACCGCTGTTCCGCAGCACACCAGTGTGCCGTGAGAAAATGTCCAATTTCACTTAATGAGTCCAAAAATATATTATTTAGTTGTTGCAAATGCTTTGCCATTGTTGAGCGTCTGAGCTGCAATATAGTGTCTGGCAAAGTAATACATGCTCTTCCATGCCAGTGGGTGGCAGTAGGTAGCGCAGTAATGACGTGTTAATTTAGGACAGTAGAATGAAATGACGCGCGGGAGAAGTTGCGGTGACGAGACGAACAGCGATGGAGAAATATTTGAAAAGGAAAAATGCAGACTCTGAACTGGGCCCTGCACAACATAACCCAGATGAAAAGCCTCGAAGGATCAACACATTGAGAGACTTGTCATTCAATTGTCAGCATATATCCGGCCCTCGGTACAACGGCCCGCCAGAAAATATCATGTTTATCATAACCGGCCCGCCACACCACAGAGCTCCGGGACGAGAAGTGGCGATGTGAGCTGGCTTTATGTGCAACATAACGAAGCATCTCACTGCGCTAAACCTGCAGCTTCAGGGACGGGTGATCACAGACATGTATGATCACAGACGTGTGTGAGGCAGTAAAAGTCTCCACCGATTTGTTCCCGACTGCGCATTTTGCTGATAAACTGGGCGCACTTGGCACAGAGTTCACTCGGCGATTTGCCGACTTTGTAAATTTAACTGCTCAGCAATCCGTTTGCAGTTGAGGTGTAAAGAGCACCTGTGGAGCTGATAGACCTCCAGTGTAATGACACTCAAGGTAAAGTATGACTCTGAGGGTGCTGCACAGTTTACAAGCTTCACCCCGAAACGATGCCTTAACTCCGCTTCCATGCTGCTCAAACGCTCTGCATGTTTGGAAGCACATACCTGTGTGAGCAGCTGTTCTGTGTGATGAAGATGAACACAAACCCACACAGGAGTCTCACTGATGCACACCTTCACTCCATCGTGAGGGTTTCCACAGAACCTAACCCAGATATTAATGAACTGGCAGCCAAGAAAAGATGCCAAACATCCGGCTCTGCTACATATGCATAAAATAATGTAGCCTACCTCAACATGTATTCTTTTTGCACTTTGTCCAATATCCCTTCTATCCTGTTTATTAAATGGTGACTCTATTTGGCCCTCAACATAGTCACAATTTTTAATTTTGTCCCTCCCTGTGATTGAGTTTGACACCATGGCAGATATGCTGTATTATGCTAAAAGGTGTCTTTTGTAACTTTTTTGGTTGTTGGTGTGCCGCGGGATCTTTGTCATGTAAAAAATGTGCAGCGGCTCAGAAAAGGTTGAAAAACACTGATATAAAGTATTCCTTTAAAGCTATGGTATTCTGGAAACCAGAAGGATTTCTGGAAGTTTTTAGTTTTTTTTTACCTTTTTAATGCTAAGTTGATCATGTGATAAATGAAATTCATTATGTTTATGGAAATATTGTAACTGCCCCTGTGATCTTAGTTTTAATTGAAGATACTAGCCACGGATCAATACAAGCCAGTGTAAATTGTAGCCTTTGCATAGGAGCCTGCTCTACACACGAATACATGCCCGTACTCCTTAAAACAGGGCAAAGTAAGATAGACTTTCTTCTTTTTGTGCTGAGACCCTTAGCAGTTGTCGCAGCAACCTACATACTGTGAGCAGAGCAGGTGTGCATGTGACTGTGTCAGCGAGGGAGAGCGGAGCATGCAACCAGTTTGAATAATGGGCCCCGCGTGGCGTCTCATACATCATGGCTGATGTGCAGTGTGGACGAATGGCCGGCTGCAGACTATTTCCAGGAGACCTACCTATGGCACAGAACAGGTCGCTGCTGCAGTGCTGTACTCCGCTCTGCTCCCAGAGGCGGGCTGCAGACTCTCAAAGACACCGGCAAACTCTGCAAAGTCTTAACTCCATGAAGTGTCCCATATATGATCGAGCTCAGACAGAGCAGCAGCAGGGCTCTGCAGTGCTAACTGCTGCTCCTGTCTACCGGGGAAGGGAAAGCTGAACTGAGGAAATATCCGAGAGTTTTCCTCACCACTGGGACCAGCTCGTAGCATTAGAAGGTTTGTCTGTCACTTGCCATGTGAAGTGCCCTCTATGCTTTATGCGATTGTATCTGTGGAAGAACTGCACACATAACAAAAGGGGATAGGATGAAGGTGTTCTGGATTTACTTATATTCAGCTGTTTTCTTTTGGTTAGGGGTGTATCAAAGAGGTGTATTAGTGGTGGGGTAGGAAAAAACATGTTTCACAGGTTTAAGAAAACAAGTGTTTTAGGTTATAGCTATTAGCAATAAACACTCACATGGGGTTAAATTACAGTGTTACTAATGCAGCTATGAATGTATCTAATCTATTCAGCATCACTGTAATAGTTCAAGTTACTGATCTCAGACAAATGCCAACACTGAACTGCACTTTTTTGCTCCCAGAATGCATTTAGCGGAAAGCAAATGAGACGGTGATTACACTGAGATTGTGAGTGTAAAGTAAATGATTCATTCATAAAAATAAAAAAGCTAATTAGATAAGCTAATCATCATGGTTCACTAGCTAGTCTGAAAAGGTCACATGGACCTGCAAAAACAAATCTTTTAATGCAGTAATAGGACACACGCATTGGCTAATCCTCAATAAATACTTTAATGCTAATGTAACCAGGTAGAGAAATTGAGCTCTTTATATCTTTATTTTTAGGATTATTTTTCTATTTGTGATGTAACACAGCAGATAATTTACATCTTTAATCTTATTTTAATTTAACCTTATTTCTGTTGATTAAACAAAGTGTCAATCACAGCAGTTTTACCCAGGTACGCTTCTCATTGGTTATTTCGGCGAATGCAGACTCCCGAATGGGCAAAGGAAAATAAGTCCCGCCCTACCGGAAAGACGTTAGACGTTACAGAGTAAGAGAATGCGCGAGGGAACGAGCACTATCTGTTTCATAAAGTAGTTCAGCCGTTACAAGTGATAACTGTTTAAACGGTCAGACACAGCGCTTTGTGAGACTGCACTCAGCAACGTGAGAGGTGATTCAGAGACCTTTGTGCCACGAGTTTACAACTTGTGGCAGCGTCTTGCCTTGTCTTATACAGGCTAGGTTTTTGAAGTTCCCTGGATACCTTTGAGACTGGATATGGAACTCTTCCTGACGAGGAAGATGGCGAGCCACCACTGAACTGATCATCTCCTTACCTCGAGGAGTAGGATCAAGATATTCTTTGTTGCTGAGGAGAAAACAAGCGTTCTTCATTTCTCACCACCTGAGTGCACCAGTGTGGTAGGATTAAGAAAGGAACACATCTTACTACTTTGACTTATTCTTTTGACTTTGGAACTGAAACTGACTGTTGAATAGTTGAACTGACTGAATAAGGAAACAAGGAAGGAGCTTGAACGCGAAAGGAACAAACTGAAGGAACATTGCATCTCAGAGACACTTTTACACATTTCAATGGATATGTGCTGAGTTATCTGATTGAGAAGAGCATTGTAAATTTTGTATAAGTTCACAAGGTTCAATATAACCTTTGAAATCAAACCATTCTGTGGCTCCAGTTCTTTGTGTGTCTATTATTGGCTATAAACCTCTCTCTATGAACCTAGGTCCTGGTCCAACAAACAATTTGAGTATTCTGCAGATACTAAGAGGGTTACACTAAGTATCAATCGTTCACAAGGTGTAAGGTCAAAATCTGTTACAGATATCAAAAGGCTAGGATTTGATATTGCAATTTGATTTGATTTTGAGAAGTTTGCGATACCTTAATAAATGAAGGTTGGTCGGTCTGCCGTCATGCTACTTCAGTCGTCCCCCGTCCAAGCTGATCAATGACTCAGCCAGGCAGCCGGATGATGCTATTTGGCTGAATCCCCAGGTATCATAAAGATAAGTAACCGACCTGTGAATAGCCAACTGTTTGATGCAGGCTGAGATGGAGTCTGATGCTGCTGTACTGTATGACTGTACTGCAGCAGCCTCCCACCTCTGCTACCTATCCATCAGGACTAACTGTCATTCTTCTTTTTATTTGTTTCACTACCAGCTACACAACAGCTTAGAGACATTTTCCTCTCTCTCCTGATGTGCGATGCTTTCCCCCTAAATGGGGCGTGGCCTTGGCTACTGGCACTTGATGACACGGCGCAGGTCTAGTTCACTGACATAGTTGGTTCATGGTTACTTTTAAGAACAAACTAAATTGTATTCAAATCTAATGTAGTGTGTCATACTGTTGTATGAGCATTTTCCGATTTCATTTTAGAACTTTAATTTGGCTCCTTTATTTGACACAGGCTTATAATACATTGTCCCAGATATGTTAGTGTCCTTCTTGTTTTCAGATCTTCTCCTGTTTTAATTTGCTGTAAACCAACTCAACACTTCCCCATGTTTACCTTTTGTCTTGCTAAATTCCCTATAAGTTACGCTCCGCAGCACTGATTCCATCAGTACTCGTGCAGAGTCAGTGAGTACTCGCCGCTCTGTGGTCCTTTGGATCTGACAGCCGACGGTGCATGACACGATCCGTCGGAGACAACAATATGGTGAATATCATGGCGTCGTTCAAGAGCTACAGTTACCTGGATCTAGTTCCAAGCCCATTCATGCATTTACAGTACGTGATAATGATTGATCATTTTGGGGTGGGCATGTGTTTATTATTTTGGGGGAAGCTGTCCCGGCTAAGTTGGCGATGATCAACTCGGTTTCGTATTGCTTTGAAGCATGACCACGACATTTCCGTAAAGGGTGGTTAGCCTCTGCTGTAAGGCCAACGAAAGCCAACTCAACATGCATTCAACGGATCCTGTCTGACGTTCAGAGTGATGCTATTCAGTGTGTGTTGACTGTGTTGATACTTCTATTAACAGATGGTGTTTGATATATCGCTGCCCCTCCTCATGTACAGCATGTGAAAGGGGTGGACCAATCATGATAAAGATTATTATTATTTTGTCTTCCTGGAATATGACTGATTTGGTGTTTGGCGAAGTGAAGTTGTTTCACTTTGAGTCACTTTATGTGATGTCACTGATGTATTCAACGTGGACTGAATTGTAACTATTACATGATAGCTGAATACCAGGCTCCTCACTACACACACACACACACACACACACACACACACACACACACACACACACACACACACACACACACACACACACACACACACACAGCTCTTGCTGATGTCAGCTCATTTGCAAGGTCTACCCAGTTGGCCATGGAAATGTGATGATAATTGTGGCAAGTTGCCAACACACACACACATACACGCATGTTAATTTCTTGGGTTCAGACTGTTGGACAGGCTAATTGCTGTTGCTGCCAAAAGATATAGATCTACACACACACGTGTGTGTGTGTGTACGATGGCTCTGTGCTCCAGCACACTGGTGTTAAAGCCTCTGATTGGCCCGTGAGTGCAGCCTGATGGTACGATACACCAGTGACCAGAAGGAGAACACCATGCCATCCACACATATGCTGTGGGTACTGTGCACTATGTAAATGCTGTTCTCCTCTCACTGAATACAGCTGAACCAAAACTCTGATGAATTGATTTGTCTCTACGGTTGTCACTATTTCAATGAGAAATATGTGTTCTGGAGGTATTGGAAACGTTTGGAACCCTACGAGTCAGAAACCCTCCTGGAATGCAATTTTACAAATATATATAATACTAATATTTTTAGAGAAGCCTGATATTCATTTGCAAGTGTGCAGAAATACAGACTTGCAGTTGATATAAAATTTGAATGTCAATATTATGAATGAAACTTCGAAACTTTGAACAATTTGTTACAACCCTAGAACTAAGATGTGATTGAAGTTCATTTGGTGAATACCTGGAATTTAGTACTTTCTGATCCTACTAGGACTTGATACCAGGTTAGAAAATGAATATTGCAATGGTTCACATTTAGTTGTAGTCCATAGCTTTGTGGTTAGCTGTTATGGAGGATGGTACGCTTTACAAGTGCTCTACCAGTGGTGGACCAAGTATTGAGATCTTTTACTCAAGGAAAATCAAAAAGTACTTGTTTGGCAGCAAAAGGTCCACTTCAACAGTTCTCATTGGATTATTATTATTACCGATGCATCACTGTTTAGGAAGTCTTTTAATGTTGCAGCTGGTCGAGGTATTACTGCCTTTACACGTCACTACGTTTTGTACTGTTTGGTAGATTATGAGCATGTCACCATTGTGAGTCTGGAGTTGCATCTCCCTACCGTAGTGCCAATGAGCAGTACAACAGCAGCACACCAGCTGTACTTGTGTGCCCAGATTTGAGTGGAGTGGAGACACAGTGTGAGCTCAGTGCCTTTCTCTGCAGACGCTCCTCACGGTTATTAATGTTTTATTGCAAACACAAACAAAAGCTTAATTGGCCATTTTTCTGCTGACACTGCACAAACATAGCAACGTGTGTGTGTGTGTGTGTGTGTGTGTGTATACCATACTTGTGCTTGGGATTGTGTTTTGTGCCTGTATCCTGCATGTTGGAATGTACACTTACCGTTTGACTGTGTGCATCTGTTTGCTGTTTAACCGTGTGTGTGTGTGTGTGTGTGTGTGTGTGTGTGTGTGTGTGTGTCTGGGTCTGGGTCTGGGATGGTGGGATGAATAGAGAGGTTTAGACGGGCTTCAGGGTGCATGGGGAGAGTGATAGCTGATGACCTGATGTCTTTACTCAAAGGCAGAGCGATGTGTTGTCCTTCTGGAGCATCTCAAGTGGTTTACTGTGATTGGCAGCATTGATATGACGGCTACAGTACGTTGTGTAAAAAGTACCTTTAAATAACTTGACATGGGGTGTTATCTGAATGGAATTAGTTCAGATAGATGCTAAAGGGAAGCAACTAATAATTATCATCTATTATGTTTAAAATTTTACATCATTTTTGTAAATTGTTGACCTTATAAATTATACATTTTATAATTTGAGAGCCCAGTGTGATGTCTCCAGAATTCAAAGATATTTCATTTGCAGTGATGTAATTTCTCACATATGAGAAGCTGGAAGTAGCAAACCTTTGAAGATGTAGAATACAAAGATCTGCTTCTAATCAATCAATCTGGCAAAACTGTTAAAGAATTATTTTTTCACGTTGACACTTTCTTGTAGTGTCAACGTGTCAACTACTAACACAAGGGGATAATAAGTATTAGTTGATTTGGATTACCTGTGTAGAGTATTTTGTAGACTGGTCCATATTTGGTGCTAGATCGTGATGTCACAGAAATGAAATGACCACGCCTTCTTAACGGCGCATTACGTGACGGTGGCATATTGTCAAAATGACATGTCGTCTCCACAGACACAATGAAGGTTTGGGCTGTACAATACTTGGTTAGCTTTAGGAAAGGAAAGATCATGGGTTGGGTTAAGATGACTTGCGTAGCATACGTCATTTGAAATAACTAAACATTGACTTTTGGTTTCACACAGGACATGAACAATGGTCTCCTGGGGGAAAGTCCTGAGTCTCACAACCTGTAATGCTGCTCTCCTTACAGGGTTAAAGCTATGTTGCTGTCTTCACATATACAGTAGAAGTAGAAGAGAACAACGTGGATGAATGGTAATCCAGGAGTTCCTTGCACTGCAACAGAAAAATGGATAGTTGGGATTTGTAGTTCACAAATGTTTGCTGCGATGGTCTCTCTACCCAACTGCTTATGCTGCGTGGGGTTATGGTGGCTCTCTGTCCAATGCATGATGCTGTTGAGTTTAATGCATTCATACTGCAGTTCAGCAGTGCATGTGAGGCTTGCTGTGATGAAAGGTGTTCACAAAGCAAAGGACACGTACAAGACGACTGAAACGCGATCCTGCTCGTGGTGTTTCTGTAGACGACTGTGTGCAGAGTCGCTGACCAGCGTGACTAACAGCTGCTGAAGCATTGGGTGTCTTTATGGAAGCCTCCTGCTCCGGCTCTGTGGTTCAAGTCTCCAGCAGTGGGAGGAGTGTGGGTTGTGTGTGATCGTGGTCTATTGCTCTCTCTGCTGTATCTGCATAATGCACAATGGACGATGGAAGTGAGAGGCAGATATTGACGAAAGATCAATTATATTATTCTGTAGCTGTTAGTAAGTTGAATGTTCTGCTGCAGAGTTTCCAGGTGTGGGGGGGGCCACTCATGCCTCATGTGTGAGAGCGATACGTGTACTCCCACCAGGCTTTGGCAGGATGATCTGTGAGTGCTGGCTTAGAGGCAGGAAGTGTATCCAAAATGAGAGTGATACAAGTGTTAGTCTTTGTAGGTCGGTGCTCATAGAAGCAGATAAGTAGCCTAACCCCCCCCCCCCCTCAACACAAAGCAACACTTAGAGAATAGATTTATTTGGTGTGGATGATGAAACAGGACTGAGTGGGAAATTACATAAAGCAATTCAACTTCAGTGGAAACTATGGGGCATGGAGGTATAAATAATTGTTCTTGCAAGCTATATAAATAAATAATATGATACATAATATAACTGATGAGAATAAAATCTACAAAGGGAAAAGGAAAAAAATGGTTTTCGGATACATGTATTAAGTAGACGTTTGTGTTTGCTGGTAGTTTTAGAAAGTCTTTTAAATGTATTATTTCTGTCTCAAGCAGGCGACATTCTCTGTTCTGCAGAGTGAAGCTGATGCTGAAGTGTCTTAAAATGTGCATTCTACTCTACTTCTCTTGATTTATTACCTCAGTAAACATTGTAAACATGAGTTTACGGTCTCAGTCTTCAAGTCTTCTTCAATACAGCGGGATGTTCATGTAGTAAATTATGGTTCCAGTTATGGTGGATTCTCGCGGGATCAAGCGATCACAGGAATCCAGCTTGCAGTCTGAAAAGACCAATCAGCGTCCTGTGAGGAGCTGCTGGCAGCTAGGGGCGTGGTGTATGTGACACGACACGGAGTGGCAACTGTTCATTCTAAGCAACAGAAGAGGTTATCTTCAATGCAGCAATAGTATCCGTTATATATCAGAACTGAGAGCATTTCTTCATTGAAAGAAGAGCAAAGAACGGCACTGAAGGCTTCTCTCCATGGGGAAGATCGCTCTTCTCCCGACTGGCTTCGGCAAGAGTTTGATTGACGGATGGTTCATTCATTTTTAAAGTGCCGGCCCTTCTCCAAACACTTTCCAATGACGGCTTCTCAGATGGTTCCGTGTAACAAACCGTCTGGCGGGTCAGGTTATGCAGTGTCACCAATATTGTCTAACAAAACCCAACTCAAGTTCCACTTACTCTCTTATTTTTTGGGACTTTCAATCAGCTTACATGGTCTTCATCAACAAATGTTTGTTCAATCTTCATGGCACCAGATGACATGCAAGTTGGCTGATTCTTGATCATGGGATCGGTAGTCTACAAAACAATTCCAGCTCAAGGTCCAAGTCCAAAGCAGTCTACCCTTCAGATGTATATTTCTTGTGTATGAAGTATTAGTCAGTGGTGGCCCTGAAGATGTCGAGGGGAAATGACTTTCCTCCAGTGCCATCATCAGATCAACATTTCAATTTATCCAATACTTTGCTTTATGACATTCCCATCAGCCTCAGCTGTATTTTGTGTTTAGTGCTAATTAGCAAATGTTAGTATGCCAGCACATTATACCAGCATTGTAAAATATCATTATGAGCATGGCTGTACACTCTTTTTTTTACACAAATCCATAACAGATCTTTTTTAAACCTTACATTTTGTTTTTTAAAGAATGTTTGCCAAGATACATGGTGACTTTCACAGTGTAAGAACTTGTAGGATATTTTAATTATTATTAAATATTGTTGTTTTTCTTGTTACTCATCGAATGACGTATAAGTTGATATACTGTATCTGTGACCGGCTTAACCCGGTCATTATATCAGCCCTGTTGGTAGGGCCGAGAGGAAAGGTCAGGGGGGGGGTCACCAAAATCACTGGGAATCATCCTCTGGTGAGCATGAATGCCCACAGTGAGTGGACCATAGTTGTGGAGACACCTTGCTCTGGACTTAAGTGCTGACCAGAGGGACAGGTTAACCAACCTTCATCATCTTCAGGACCTGAAGTAAAGAGTAATGTCTTCTAATACATCATTTTCACCGACATCCGTCAGCCAATCAGAAGTGACGATGGAATAAGACCCACTGTTGTGACCAAATAGAACAAGAAGACTCATATAGTCTTCTTGTTGGGAGTGGAGGGTGTTTTCAGTGCAATGGTTTCCTCTGTCAGTTCTTAGCTCAGCCATATGTCTTCACTCGCACATAAAGGCATGGCTTACGTAACAGCTGGCTGCCCCCCCCCCCCCTGCTTTAACCCCTCCACATCTTAATGTGCACCAGTTAATCTGTCTCTTACTTTTTCTTTCTCTCCTAATATCAATATCCTTCTTGTAGTCCGGCTTAGCGTGAGGAAGGCAGTGCTGCTCTGTTCTTGTAATTACAGAGACATTTGGGATTATGCCAAGAATATCACAGTCCAGTGTGTGTGTGTGTGTGTGTGTGAGAGTGAGTTATTGCTGTCAGAGAAATGTTGGCAGCAGTTGTATAGTTAAAGTCCTACAAATCCTGCTGGCAATTGTGAGTTAGCATGGTCATTGTGGGGCCAGCTGGAGGGGATTGTGTCAGAGCACGCAGTAGAGTGTTGATTCAGGAAATCAAACGAGTCAAAACCAAAGAAAAACGCCGTCGCATCTTCCTGAAACCTTTGTGAATCTTTGTCAAAGAGCTTCAAACCCAATCACACAGTGCTGCCAAAGTAATGGAAGAGCAACTTTTTTTACATTACATTTATATAGCTGAGGATTTGATCCAAAGTGACTTACAGTAAGTGCATTCAAACGTGTGGATGCATCCCAAGAATCTAGCTTCACATGTAGAGCGCAGGACATAGAGGAAGATGTTTTTAACAGTCTGGACAGAGTTGCATGTGATTGGTTTCTCAAATCAGATCTTGAAGACAGACTGTCTGCACGGTTATTTGCAAGTGATCAGATGATCTATTTTACTCCTCCATAGTGCTCTGCTAGTAGCAGCATGGATTCTTCTCAGCACTTCCACACTTTGAAATACTTTTTGAGCCTTCAGTCTGAGATGCGTCTGCAGAAATCACTTTGCAAAAATCTCAGTTCATGTGGATTTTGTGCTGTCTAGAATTTCTAAAGCTAATCTGGATACAATGTGGGTATGCCACATGCTTTGCTTGAAATGAAGTCGTGTACCACCTCAGCAGTCTGTACTGGAGCAATTTGCAGTTGCTGTTTTTGTGCTTCTCTGTTCTAGCTTCACTGCGGCTCCACCAGAGAGCACAACATATTAACACGCCACAACAAAAGATTAGCAGGGAAATTGACTTTCAAACAGCCGTTCAGCTGCACCAGTCCCACATAGGAACGGAAAACATGATTACCAGAGACCTTCAACCAAACTAATACATGAGAACAATCAGGAATCGACTCACCAAAATGAAACAGAGCTCTGCCTCTCCACACGCTTCCTTTTATAGCCACGAGCCCGCAATGTGACAATGGCTGAGTAATGACAACATAATGAAACTTTATTCACATAACTCTGAACGTGGCCCTTGCCCCTGATATGCGTGACCTCAGGCTGAACATCCAACACATTACCTCTCTTTATAACTCCATGAATCGGAGGGCTTGCTGTCAGCGGTGGGGGGATATTTCCCTCATCGATTTCGCACACGAGCTGATGATGGAAGTATGCAACGAGTGAGCCGTCCCGCCTCTCTCTCTTCTCTGTTGACAGTTGCACGTGCTCAGTACGGATCAGGCAGGATGTATGGAGCGGGTAGCGGGTGACACGAGTTGTTGTAGTTCCTGTGGCCCTAAATGAGCTGATAAATGATAAGATAAGATAACGTGCTTGTACGGTGAGATCCAGGCTGAAGCTGCCTACGACCGACACCGTGTCCCCAACAGTCAGTAGCCTGGCAACCAATCACTTCTTTTGGTCGATGCATAATGTTCATTCCTTGCCCCGTCCCTCACTTTGGCACTCTGTATGATACGCTGCAATTCGGTCACATGGCGTTCTCTCAGTGTAAAGATGAACTGAATCTTTTTACCTGCTGTCCGGCACCGGTTTGTATCTTCAGAGGTGTTTTTCATGAGCTTATAAATGTGTACTGTCTGCATGGACAGTAAAGTAGTTGCCCCAAAACAAAACCAACGGTTGAAATCCAATATTTCCTCAGACAGCACTGGCCTCTGCCTCGGCGTCGCACAGCAGAGAAGAAGAGCGGAGCAGAACAGGGCTGTCTGTGGAGGTACGGGAGTTTAACGGCACTTAAGAGACACAGCAGTATTGCAGAATACTGCACAGCAGTATTATGGGACGTATTACCGTGGGGTTGCTGAGCTGGACCTTTTAACAGACTTCATGAACTGCCGAAGTACACAGAGTAGGATACAAGCACAGCACACCACAGTGTTTACAGCACTCCTGTGCTCATGCACATAGTGTGGTTACCTAATGCACAGCATTTACCACTTAACACGGTTCGCTTAAGATCAACAGTTCACAATCAGCGCATGAATTTAACAGTAGTTTAAATGACAGATCTAAGTCCTGTGGTTGGTCCGTTTGCTGTGAAAGTGAAGTAAAGCTCACTCTGAAGTGGACAAGGCCTCCACACCAGCCCAGTGGAATGCCACCAGAACTCATTTGAATCAGATTTATTATACACGATTATTGTGGCCAAAGGAATTTGCGGCAGCGGTATTATTGTGATATCTGTAGAAGATTTGAATGATAATTATAACGTCAACAAAGTCACATAGAACATTGTTTAATTAATGTGAGTTTTGTCTTTTTTTGTGGAAAATGAATTACCCTCAAAATAGAAATGTAGATGAGATTTAACAATCAAACCGGTCAGGTGTGAAAACATACAGGCCAGGTAGACTGTAGACATCTCTGGGTGGTGCTGAGGCTGCAGTTTGAATAAGCTGTTAGGAGTTCACACACACATGCTGCCTAGAGAGGTTCAAAGGAAACGGGTTGTGAATAGTCATTAGAACATTCGTTTCTTTTTCTGTATCTAACTTGTGATGTGCGTTAGAATGTGTGGACGTCTTACTGCTGAGGGCTGGTTGCTTTTTATGACCAACACTCCAAAAAAGCCAAAGTGATCCACACGTAGTTTACAATCACAGAAGACTAAGAAAAGCAGCAGAAAAGCAGCTCTGTCTCTCTGGAGCTCTCTGAGCTCCAGAGAGCGTTTGACTCTGATCGGTACCAGGCGTGTCAGAGACGCTGTTATGGTTTCCACCTTGTGAGTCTGTGTGTGTGTGAGTCATCTTGTCAGACTGTGGCCCTACTGTACGGGGAACCACCACAGAGGAGGTTTACAGTTCTTTGCCAGGTGCGTTCTGTCTATCTGAACCACGCCAGATGCAGTCAGGAAATGTTTCCAGGAGTGTAGTTGGCGCCTCTGGCCTGATTTGATGTCGCCACTGTGTGTGTGTGTGTGTGTGTGTGTGTGTGAGATCCCATCACAAGATGGTCTCCAGTTTGGTTTATTATTCGGCGCAAAGAGGAAATAACTGTGAGGGTGATGGGCTTGTGCAAAGGTGTATTTGAAGAGATATTATCATTACAGAAGTAAATGTGTCAGTTCAAAGTGATATGGAGATGAGGTAATAATATCCCATCCTCAGCCCTGATTCAATCAGAATGATAAATGCATCTTATTTTGACTAAGCAGTGCTGTAAATAAACTGTAACCTAATCTGGAATGCAAATGATAACAAGTAACTGAGTGACTATCAGTATTTATTCAGAGTACATCAGTTTGTGATCAGAGTGAAGAGTCTCCCTCTCTGTGTTCCTCTTCCCTTCTGCTTTTCTCAGATTACATCATTGACGCATCTCTCTCTCTCTCTCTGTGTCTGTTTCTGTCTCTCTCTCTCTCGCTCTCTGTCTCTGTCTCTCTCGCTCTCTCTCTCTCTCTCTCTGTCTGTTTCTGTCTCTCTCTCTCTCGCTCTCTGTCTCTGTCTCTGTCTCTCTCGCTCTCTCTCTCTCTCTCTGTCTGTTTCTGTCTCTCTCGCTCTCTCTCTCTCTCTCTCTCTGTCTGTTTCTGTCTCTCTCTCGCTCTCTGTCTCTGTCTCTGTCTCTCTCGCTCTCTCTCTCTCTCTCTGTCTGTTTCTGTCTCTCTCTCTCTCTGTTTCTCTCTCTCTCTCTCTCTCTCTCTCTGTCTGTTTCTGTCTCTCTCTCTCTCTCTCTCTCTCTCTCTCTCTCTCTCTCTCTCTCTCTCTCTCTCTCTCTCTCTCTCTCTCTCTCTCTCTCTCTCTCTCTCTCTCTCTCTCTCTCTCTTTCTCTCTCTCTCTCTCTCTCTCTCTCTCTCTCTCTCTCTCTGTCTGTTTCTGTCTCTCT
>NW_022280178.1:225522-227495 GCF_004355925.1 Anarrhichthys ocellatus
TCTCTCTCTCTCTCTCTCTCTCTCTGTCTGTTTCTGTCTCTCTCTCTGCCAAGCTTTTAAACCCTCCTCCGCTGACCTGCCCACTGTCAGAGTGTGTGTGTGTCTTCCAAATCCCTGATGCTCTATAACACTGGATACTTGGAATACAACTCACACACACACACACACACACACACACACACAGTGGCACAGTACATACTGACACACAGCAGGCTGATCTGGCACATTCAGCGCAGCAGCAAATGTAGCAGGAGCCTCTCAAATCATCCCGTTACAGTTCCACTGTTTTTATAGACTTTTTTGGGGCTGTGACACCTAAATAATGTTGCATAGATGCAGAGTTCCTCAACACATACATGTACGACTAAATATAGGAGCAACCAGATTTGATATAAATGTCGGTGAAGGGCTTTAGAGTGACTCAGACCTTATTATACGTCACTCGATATAGGTTTGATACGAGGCCAGAATTAGCATGCAGCATTAACACTGCAGCTGCAGGTCTATCATCCAAATAGTCATAATGTTAAAAGGAGAGTGAGCTTTGGATTTACATTCACATATGGGCACAGGCACATTTCCAACTGAATGCTATAGTTCTGCTGAATTAATGAGGTTGTTTGCAAACCCTTCAAGACATTTTTGGACCACGATTTCCTTTCTTTTTAAGAGCTATAAGACGATTGATGTCAATCTCTTGTCTCGTGCTTTAAATAGGTCAGGTTGTGGGTAGCCTAGCTCAGGTACCTGGTACCAGACCTGGCAAAAACATGCGATGACAAGACTCCAGGAGGCTGCACACAGCCACCGTACACCTGCTGTTGTCCACAGAGGGGTAGTTCAGCATGTAACTTTGACATTATTTCTGTACTGGTCAAATATACAACAAACTAATGCTAATTAGGGAGCTTTAGAGACAGGCTTCCAGTCTTTGAGCTAAGCTATATTCTGTATGATGTTCTCCCTCTCAGCAAATCCCCCTGTGCAGACACAAACCAGCAAGGAGTGTATCTAACAAAGCCTAATGTATCTTCTTCCTCTCCGGCAGAGAGCTTCCACATCAACGAGCCACACTGTTGCACTGGGTGCAGGGTTGGGAGGGTAACTTCAAAAATGTATTCTGTTGCAATCGCGATTACCTCAATACCAAACGTGCAAAGAAAGAGTGTACAAGCCCTGTAAAGAAACAAGTCAAGTATTACATGCATTATTAAGACATCCTGTTTAGGAAACTTCCTGTAAATAGTGCTTTAATCAGGGAACTAGTTGTGTCACATGCTCGCGTGAGAAGAGGAATTACTTTTCATCTATCGATGTTGTTACCTGCCGTTGCGAGGAGATCATTTACTGACATTAGAGGAAACGTGTAGTCAGACTTCAGAGTGGGGATATGTGCTGTTTTTTGTGTTAAGTACAGAAACATAATCGACCACAAGTCAAACTACGTCCCAGCGGCGGCCTCTGTCTCCGGCTGCAACATGCTTAACGTTATGCACATTTAAATGTGGGCTAACCACTTTGTGGCTTACTGTGATTGACAGGTGGTTGCCTCTACCAGAGACGTGTACACCGTCTCTACGTCACTCCTCCGCATTCCAAATATGGTAACTTCCATTCATAGGTTGAGAAAAAACCAAAATGCTGACGGCCATATTCCAAGAAGGCGACACCGAACTCGAGGCTTTATAACGGCGGTCCACAAACCAATGAGAGACGCCACGATGACTACATCCACTTCTTATACACAGTCCATGGACTTTCCCCTACATTCAGTCTGATATGTGGCTTCATCGGCCATTGCACTGGTGGACTCAGTGGAAGGGATTAAAGATGTTAACAGTGTTTTATACTCTCTTATGTCAGAGGAGGATTAATCATTGTTTCTGGTGATCCAGCGAGTCCACCGTTGGACTACAAACAAGCCTCTCTCTCTCTGTCTCTCTCTCTCTGTCTCTCTCTCTGTCTCTCTCTCT
>NW_022280178.1:227895-263418 GCF_004355925.1 Anarrhichthys ocellatus
CTCTCTCTCTCTCTCTCTCTCTCTCTCTCTCTCTCTCTCTCTCTCTCGCCTCCGACCCTGCACAGTTTTTCAGGGAGGGGAAGGTTGCATTTAATGTTTCCACTGACTGCTACTGTTGAATAAGCTGTTGTGTAAGACTGTTTTCAGCTCTGTGCTGCTGTATGAGCGTAGCCCTGATGAGCACTGACCATGCACTCCAATGCGCTTCTGTGCGTGTGTGCGCACATTTTCTGATTCTGTTTTTTTGCCTGTGTACACAGTTGTGTATGAGTGAGTGTGTGTGCGTTTATGACTGTGTAGAATATAGAAGACATGCTAATTTATGTCAGTCTATTTCTGTGTGTGTGGGAGGAGGGCAGATGCAGCCTAAGAGAGTGTTTCTCTCAAGCGATGGAAGCCATTTTGTCGTTCCGGTTAACACAAACACACACAGGGTGCACACACACACACACACTGCACACTTATAAATGTTTTTTAAAAGCCTTTTATAGTGTAACCCAAGGTAGTCTTTTCCCTTTTTTTGGATGGCCAGTCCATTCATCCACTTGAATGTGTTGTGGGGCTTTTTCTACCTGCTCACCTTTTCAGGTGTTGCTGTGATGAAGTCCATTCCTCCTTTGTAATGTTTGATAAAACGGCTGCCAATAGCATAATTCGTGACATTAATCACAATGTTTTAGACCACAGCACAAGATGCAGAGGGCCCTGCAGCACCCTCTGCTGGTCGAGAGTGGAACATAGTAGAAATACACTTTTAATTACACAAAATGTACGTGAACCCTCCTGTAGTGCATGCGCACACACATATAGAAACTAATATAATATACCTCCAAGCAAAGTTGGCTGATTAAATGGTAAAAACAACTCACACCAAAATTTGGTAAATGCAACTGGATGTCATTTTTTGTCGTTAACTTTATCGCTATGAATAACGGGTGAGGATTAGGAAATATGAATAGTCTTTTTGAAACGTATTGGTTTATCTCAGAAAGACTGTGTGCAATTTTGACATGTGAGACTGTTAGTTTCCCACTTTAAGCAACGTTGCTTTCTTTGAAGGGCTGCAGTTGTTCCCTAATCTTAAAGCTACCCTGAGGAACTCCCCTTCTGTGTGGATTTTGGCGGTCCCTGTGGACAAAAGTTCTAGTGTTTCCGAGGGCCAGAGTCCCTTTAGAAAACCTCTCATTTTACTGCAGCAGGGTCTGACAGTCTGCCCCGCTCAGTCCTGGTTCAACTGGTCATGATAACACTGCACACGTAATTGCTGAGATGTCCGAACCCAGTGACATCACTAAAAATAGGTCCAATGAGGCGACGGGCACAAACAGCCAGGTGATTACACAAGCTGGAAAAAACAACAGGTTAGTCAAATTCATTTGGAAGAGAAGACAAAGTCGAACAGTAAAATGACCACCCGTCTGTTGTAAACATCCATCACAGTTTACAGTCCTACTTCCTGATTCATCTTTGACCTACTCGGCCATTTCCGACATGTGCTGACTGTTAGTGACAAAGCCCTAGCTCCAGCCCTGATGGATGGGACACTCAATAAACGTGGAACTGTAGCACAATGAGCACAATCACTGTACTTAAGTCACATCCTGAAACAGATTTCATTTCAACAGTGACTTGTAATGGTTTTTATAAGGCACGGACAAAATGATGTCATCCTGCTGGCTTTCCTGTACGGTGAGGTGTGCTCACTCGATATTTACCTCCAAACTAAGTGGTTCTGTATCTAATGTGGCAAAACGTACACACACACACACACAAGCATGCTACAAATTTGGGTAGAACTTTACACAACAGCTCGGTAAAAACATGTCAACAGTCTTGTAGTAGTTTGACAATAAAGAGGTAATAATGTACTTATACCGTGTAATTACCAGATACCATCTTGGTATTTATAATGTGTAAATCCGGGTGATATTGGACTGAACTTTATGTAACAGGTTAATAAGGGGCCAAAAAGAAAGGTTCATAATAGGGAAACACATTTAAAGATAGCAACGAGGCAAAACTATTTTGATGACACGGCAACATTCTAAAAAGTGCAATGTTTGGATAAAAAATGGTAATATGGTGGCATTAATGGGGTAATCGCTTGATAACTGAGGTAATATAGGTTGATGTTTTCATAATATTACAGGCTGAGTGTAATACCTTCAAAATCAAATGAGTATTATTGGTCAAAAATGGTTATTACTATGTTATAATAGGGGAATTCCTCCTCCCTTAGGTTTCAAACATTCCCTTTAGTCCCCTACCGTTTTCAAGGCAATACTGTATGCAATATATATTAAATTGATTACATAGTATTTCTTAATTATTACCTCATTAATACCATGTTATTACCGTGCTGTAGTGTAAAGCGCCAGCCAAAATTGCAACGACTACATGTGGCTCAGAACTACCGCCGTTGATCTTCTATCAGTCCCTCGGTGTCTGTTTCTTTTCCATTTTCTCTCTCCCTCCATAGAAGGCTGGAATGCAAAGTGCCGCTGACAGAGACACCAGACATCTTCATGTAGGGAACTGTGTGTATGTGTGTGTGTGTGTGTGTGTGTGTGTGTGTGTCAGCCAGTATAAATGTCACAGAGGCATTATTCAAGTGTGTACACGTATGTGGGTGTGGGCAGGAGGGGTTTGTATGTGCCAGACACTGTAAGAGTCATTAAGACATCATGCCAATTTCCAAAAAACCTTACGTGTGCATGTGTGTGTGTGATGGTATTCCCTCAGCCCACACGTCTAGATAATTAAGCAGAACCACAGTGAATGATGAATTCCAGAGGCATCTTATGACAACTGCAATATTCCCCAATGGTACTCTATTATATTGAGTAATTTACAGCTGTATCTATGAAAAACTCTGCTCTCTGCTTGTATGGTTCTGTGGCCAGAGGCCCGCCCCTCCCTGCTATTCACCAACACTGTCAGGCTGCAGCCTGAGAGAAACACTGCAGCAGACAATTCACCAGAATTGTCCCCTTGGGAGAGACCTGCACTCTGTGTCTTTCCCCGAGTCTGTTTGCACTTCTAGTGGTAGAGAGTCCTAAATGATGAAACAATAAAGGAAACCCGAAATCTCTATAATGTACATAAGTGCGTCTGTCTGTGTCTGTCCACAGCTAATCTGAACTACTGGACACATTAGCCGAATATATTTTTGGGTCATTTATTACCGTATGACCTCTTGCAGTGGTTCTCACATTTTTAAGACATATTTTATGTTTTTTTGGTAAGATGATCGCGTGTATGAATGTATGAATGATAACTAGTAGCTTGTGGTTAGAAGGAGAGAGAGTTAGCTTAGCTGTCAGCAGCCAGGCAGCAGAGTCCTGCGGTGTGTTTATGCTAACTGAGCTACCACCTGACGGGGCTAATAAAGCTAATGGAACTAAACCATCGAGTGTATATAAGAAGTGGACTAAGTCGTAATTAACTGTGGCCACAGAGGATTGATTTATTGCAGTACCACTGTTGGCCACCAGGTCAAATTGAGACCAAGGTTGAGTGGCGCACCGTATTCACTCTCTTCATACATCCGTGGGTATACCAGAATGCAAAGTGGCACAGTGAGATTCACGTGGGCCTCTAGAATTAAGTGGCGCTATGGTGAATGAGTTATCTTTGCAAAGATAACAACTTAATACAAAAATGCAGCAAAGTTTATGGGAGCTACTGGCTGCTGTCGCAGAAAACACCAGAGGATACACTGCTGCGACTACTAACTACAGTTTACTCCAGTTTTGCCTAAAGAAAGCAAGTTTGCTCGTCTTCCCATGCCATGAGTGTTTCAACTAGCTGTCCTCTGTTTGCACTAATACAGTCCTTTGTTTCCATTAGTTCTAAGTGAAGTGAAGCTGTTAGGCATTGATACAGAAATGGAGCACTGTTGGTAAGAGACAGTCCGCTCTATCTTTTCACACAGCAAAATGTTAGTTGTCGTCTACTGACTCCTGGTTGATGACCTTTGACCCCCCGCCCCCCCCATCATTCCATCATTCCCTTTTTCTTCCTCGTGATCCTAAATGTTCCCATACAGATGTTGTGCTGTGTACAAGGGTCCTCACCACCGACCTTTTTATGGTGCAAGTTGAAGTGGGAGGATACTTTAAGATATTAGCCTGTACTTTACATCAAAGCAGGTGTCTGGGAGCCTCCTACACAGAGCAGACAGTCTCACCAGTGAGGAAGAGGATACAGAGAGGTGAGGCAGCTCTGATCTCGCCCTCATTCAGGACGAGGACAGAGATTGGAGGGAGTATGAACAACTTTTAAAAGTAAAGCAGCGAAAACATGGCATTTATATACTGTATACATTTAAGTTACTTATTTTTTGCATTGGATTTTACATTTGGATGGGGGTACATATCAAGTGACCACTTACTGTGATCTACTGTGATTGATGGCACACAGACAATCCCTTCAAATTATGATGAATGAAACTACTGAGAGGTTTTATTACACATGGCCATGTATGGGTAGACAGACATTAGGCAGACAAATGCATGTATGCTGATTAGAACAGTTACAGCAGGATCAGATGTGTGAGTAGACAGATATTTAATTGATTGTCACACTCGGAGGTAGGACATGTTGTAGAGCTGTTGCTGTCTGACTATCTGATAGGGAGGTTATCAGCGCCACAAGACACGCTGTGCTTCAGTGTCTCCTGGTTAATATGATTTGAAGAGAACGGGTAATGATCTCCGCCTGATCTGGCCAGAACAACTGTTCATGTGATTATAGTGTATCTGTTTTAATCTGGTGGAGGTGCAGCACAAAATAAAAGTTCCTTGTAGTAGCTTTAAATGGTCTAAGATTATAGTTCAAAACAGGAACTATCTGATCAATGAATAAGAAAAACCTCTTTATAGATTTGATCAGACATCAGGCAAGCCCTCCTTGCGGTGACGGAGTCGGTTCACGCAGCGAGAGCTAACTCTCTCTCCTCTGTCCTGATTCTCCTGGACCTGTCTGCGGCGTTTGACACAGTGAACCACCAGATCCTCCTCTCCACCCTCGAGGGGATGGGCGTCTCAGGCTCTGCACTCTCCCTGTTTGCATCCAACCTGACAGGTCGATCCTACCAGGTGACGTGGAGGGGGGCCGTTTCGGAACCACGCATGCTGAGTACGGGGGTTCCACAAGGTTCAGTCCTGGGCCCCCTTCTCTTCTCGCTCTACACAACATCTCTGGGTTGTGTTATTCGCTCGCATGACTTCTCTTACCATTGTTAAGCCGATGACACCCAGCTGGTCTTGTCATTTCGCCCCGGTGACACTCAAGTGGAGGCATGCATCGCTGCGTGCTTGGCTGACATCTCGAAGTGGATGACGACACACCACCTCAAGCTCAACCTGGACAAAACCAAGCTACTGTTCCTCCCGGGGAAGGGTTGCTCGCACCGAGACCTGTCCATCACCATTGACGATACCATGGTGACGCCAACTCGGACTGCGAGAAACCTGAGTGTGACCCTGGACGACCAACTGTCATTCTCAGCAAACATTGCATCTCCAGGCCATGGTCAAGCCCTACACCCCCGCCCGACCACTTCACTCTGCTGCCTTGGGGCGATTGGTTGCCCCGTCGCTCAGAGGTCCCTACGGCCGATCGACCCGGTCGTGGCTGTTTTCTGTCCTGGCCCCACAGTGGTGGAATGAACTCCCCACTGATGTCAGGACAGCAGAGTCGCTGCCCATCTTTCATCAGGCTGAAAACTCACCTCTTCGAGAAGGCCTACCCTGAGCCTTCCACTTAGCACTTACTTAGCATCTATTGTATTCATACTAGCTTATTGCACTTATTGTATTCATATTAGTTGGTGGCACTTATTGCATTCGTTTGTTTCTGCACTGTACGTTGGCTCTGGTTTATGCTCTTAAATGCTTGTTTGAAGAAAGGAGATGCACTTGTGACTTCTGGTGACTAGGTGTTCTCTCGAAAACCGATGTTGAATACACTTATTGTAAGTCGCTTTGGATAAAAGCGTCTGCTAAATGACTGTAATGTAATCTAATGCCACATTTTAGTACTTCACACTTATGAATTTGGAATTATGTTCGTAGTGGACAAATCTGCACTTCACAATTTACACCATTTTCAGCAATCAGTGCCAATGCAGCTTTTTGGGGTGGTGGATGGACATTTATAGCGTTTTAAATTGAACAGTTAACCTTACCATGCACAGATGTTTTAGAGAAAAATCTTTTAAACTGACATTAAAATAGTTCGTAATTGATCATAAACTTTTGTAAAATCGTCCAATATCTACGTTCTTGTCAGGCGATAGGGCGACAGATATTTATTGGTGTCTACCAAAAATGATTGAGGTTCAATACCAAGCCCAAAGTGTTCATATTAATACAAATTCATATTCAGATTGTCCTCAAACAGCATAAAAATGCGATAGCATAGTATCGATGTATGCTAGAAATAGATGGCATTGAACATAATATGACCATAGGTTTGTTTGACATGAGCCTGGCCTGCACAGAATCGCCGCACAATGCATGCTGGTTAGATTTGTGTCCGACTTGATCCCGACTTGCTCTGACGTCATGTACACGTGGTCAGCGATGACCTCACAAGATCTGGCGCCGCAGTTGCTCTCCACCGACTGCATGATAAACACCATGTTTTTTTAGAAAACTTGAATTTTCTACGTAATAGTAATTGTTGTTCATGTTGTTGTTACAATGAACATTTCAAATGTTAAAAACATATATTGTGTTGTTGAAAATAGTAATCCTCACCCTAACGTAAAGGTGTATATATACTGTATATTTGTATGTATATATGAATAAAATTGAAATAAATTGTAACGTGGTCTGCAAACTACAAGTAGCCTACAGATGGATCTAACAGGATGTTACTACTTCTGTGGCTTCCTGTGTATTCTTTGAAGGCTTCTGGAAACTGAATGAATTTGCTCTGTCTTTGATTTCACTATTGTGTTACAGGGCACAATAATGTTTTCACTGTATTATTTACTATAATAATAGTAGGCATACATGTGTATAAGCATTCGGACTCCTCTTGCAGTGCTACATGGCAAAGGGCTTGGTTTGGAAGTGTTTGTGATAGTCAGTTCTCTAGAAAGATGAGGTTGCTCTGCAGTTATTAGCTTCCACCAATGAGTATCAGAATATCTCTGTCCTGATTTGTAACTATAACTTTTGTGTGTGTGTGTGTGTGTGTGTGTGTGTGTGTGTGTGTGTAGGACGATGAAGTGGTCCTCCAGTGCTCAGCCACAATCCACAAGGAACAACAGAAACTCTGTCTGGCTGCTGAAGGCTTTGGAAACAGACTGTGCTTCCTTGAATCCATCTCCAACTCCAAGGTACTGATACAAGTGTGCTGTTCTAATACACTCCTTTATGCCACATGGAACATGAATGATGTAAATGCCTCCATAAGAAGCATGAGAGGTCACTGAACATGAAGGGTGTAACGTATGATTATCGTACCGTTATTACAGTCCATCGGTGTAAAATTGCTACATTAAGAAGCGTGTCGAGTTTCTAACCAACCGTACATCAAACCAGTACCAAAGTATTTCTACTTCATTGATCTTAAACCACTACTTATGGTCAGCAATCCTGTGCTAATACAAAATAATTGACTCTTGTGTATAGAAGTGTAAAAGTTAAGTTAACACCAATAAATGTGTTACCGTTTCAGAATGTGCCTCCAGATCTGTCCATCTGCACTTTTGTGTTGGAGCAGTCGTTGTCGGTACGAGCCCTTCAGGAGATGCTGGCCAACACCGAGGATAAGGCTGAGGGGGTGAGTGTGAAGCAACACACACACACACACACACACAAACACAGCAGGGAAGGGGGTGAATGAATATACAGTAGGTTGTTCTCAGATCAGGGCTTCAGGTGAGGCAGCGGCCTGATGAAACACACATTGAAGGAGGTGGCAGACACAGAAACGGGGAGAGGGAATCTGCTTACTGTCAACCACACTCTTGCTTAAATTAGGTGGTTCCTTGCTAGAGCTAATCCACAACTCAAAGCAGCTAAAAGGAGGCTGCTGATCAAGCACTAGATTCCATTACACAGTATCAACATGGTGGTTCCAAACGGTTCCTCAACAGTTTCATCACTCCGCTAGTCAGGTCAACTTTGTGCAGCTGCTGTCCTTTGATAACAGCTACTGGTTAAAATGTGTTTCTGTTTGACTGTAATATCTTATCTATCCTCCCAAGAAGAAGACAGCATCAATGCTTTTATTATACGTTCGATACAAGTGAGTCCGGGGTCAGGTCCCATTGGCAGCATGCTGAGCAAGGTATAGTCCAGATGTCCATCTCCTCCTGGGGGATCTAGGAGCGTTCCCTTGTTGTTCAAAAACCTGTTCAATAAAGTTCCTTTATTGCCATAAACACACAGTGTACACACACTTAAAAACAACAGCGGCCAGCTGTTTTAGCAAATTACTGAGATTAAAAACAGCTATATATTTGTGAGGAGCCCCAAGCAGTTTAGGGAAATGCATTTTGTTGTGCAACCCTGTCGGGGCCTGCTATTTGTCTTCACATGTAATTTGTTGACAGTAAGAAAAAAAATCAAGAATGACTGTCACCTCTTGTTCTGTACATTACGTATGATATGTTAATTAGATGGCGCTCTATCCTTCATGCTAAGATAAACTAATCAGCTGCTGCAGCTCCACATTCAGCACACACAACATGAAAGTGGTATCGACCTTCTCAGCTTACTCACGTTAAGAGTGACATAAGCACGTTTCCTAAAATTGCTAAAGTATTCCTGTAAAATGAGCCACAGTGTCATCATTCTGCAATGAGACCAGAACCAAAGGCAGTCCCTATTGGGATCCAGAGGATTATATCAACAGACGATTCCTTTGAAGGAAAGGTTCCAGTAGACGTAGAGGATGGCCAAGAAAACTGAGCTGCTCTCCCAGAGATGTTCGGTTTTGGATCGGTGCACAGGCGGAATTCTGCCTCGAGGCAAACAGATCCAACACTTCGCTCATCAAAAAAATCCAAATGCGTGGTTGAGACACAGCTGTTTACAATGCTGCACAAACATCAGTCCCCCCCACCATCAATCTAACATGAGGAAATAAACATCATGTGTCTTCAATGACGTCCTTATTTAACAGTGGCTTGACCTGCCCTACTGGTGGACGTAGTCATTAATTAAGGATAAATACCAGAACTTTTCCCACAATAGTCTGAATTGAAGACAAACTGGAATAAAACACTCTTGTCCTGTTGTTGAGTGGCTGTAGTAGGACGATCCTTAGAAGGCCAACCACAGGAACTGCATGTGTCTTTGCACAACAGAGACACTACAGGCCTCAGCACGCTGCTAAGGAAAAGGAGAGTATGGAGAAGAATTAGACTCAACATTGGTCTCAAATGCATGTTTCATGATCTAATGATACAAACAAGATTTACAGATGTGTATGTTGATTTGTCAGTAATTTATCGGGTTCACAAATGCTCCGTTCAATCCACAGATGCCAACCAATTTCAACAAATGTAAAACATTTTTAACAAATAAATACTGGGAAAAAGGCCTCTCGTCTCTCTAAAATTCCATATAAATGCCCTGAAAAGCCAGACGTCTTAGTTTTTATATATATGTGGTCTGTCGTATACGACTCTCTCGGGATGATCTGTCGTCCTCCCTGTCGCTTCTCCAGCCGGTGTCTCCTGCTTGCATTTTCTCTCTCGGGCCTCCGCCACTACTCATGTTTATATGGGAGAGGAGACACAATTCAAGATTGGCATCAGCTGTGGCTAATTAAGCCTCTACACGGCCCCGTTTTATATATATATATATTTTGTGGTGGCTGGGCGTGGTTGGGCGCTGCTGCAGAGGGGACAGAGGGGGGGGAGTGGTTCAGGGAACCACTATAAATATATATATATATATATATATATATATATATATATATATATATATATAGTTTTCAAAAAGTAAAATTGTTTTACATTTGTTCAAACTGGTTGGTATAGTTTGCATTTGTCAACACCATAAATTACTCAAAATTGCTATACGTCTGTAAATCTTTATAGATCATGAAACAGGCATTTTACAACAACAAGTGTTGTCACTGCTGTTCTGAATGGCCATACTCAGGGCAGGGCTATTGGCATGTGTCTTGATGTGAGGTATTGTACAAATGGATGGCACATATGCAAACTACTGCTGTGTGTGAAAGTGAAGCATCTCTGGTCTGTGAGACCTTGTTGTGCACTGTGTGTTCAGTAGGAGCAGCAGATACAGTCATATGTTGGTTGTGTCGGAGCACTTTCTACTAAGAAGACAAACGTCAGTCAGAGAGCAACACTCCAGTTTCATGGCACAGTCTCCTAGTGGCGCAGACTCCAGTGTCACTTTGCAGTTTTGCAGCACCTATAGAGTCTTGAGAAAGGGAGAAGAGACACAGAGCCAAAAGGGTTCACAGGAAATGTGATCTGTTTTTGAGGAACACTAGCGCTGCTTTACTTTATTACTGGCATTGTCTAGTTCATGGAACAGGGCTGCATGCAGTCACACAAACTAGAATTATAGATTCAGATCAAATTTGCATTATTTACTTTCTACTTAAACATTTGAAGTCGTTGCTTAATCACAGTGAACTTTACACTGAACCTATTGAAGCTATAAACCTGGAGCTTGAACTTGCATCAGATGTAGGATGCACAAATCTTACTTCACACATAAACAATGTCAGTTCAAACTGACATCTTTACAGGAAACACACGCAACAAAAATCAAAAGGATCTCCACACTTTTGTAATCCTTTTGCAGGTTTATTCAAGTAGTCGCAGTAAAATGCAGCTGCTTGGAAGCAGAGACCTGTGATTGGTGGGATCGTTTACCTCTGAATGGGGAGCGTTTGATTTGTACACCAGAGGAGGCACATTAAACAAAGTGTCAATAGTGTACCCAATCAGGTTTAATTAACTGTGGAGGCCCAAATCATATTCCTGATTATTATTTCATTACCCAGCCCTGATGATGGTAATTAAACTCTCAGCTAGGGATGCTACAGTAATATGACAGTGATATATTGAACTTCTACACAGAGTGCCTTAATTAAAGCTACTGTGATGTGAATGATGGACGTCATCACAAATCTGATGCTTTTTATTGTAGTGTTTAGACTCTTGGGTCACATTTTTCCTACGACTTTATAGATAAAGGATCCTTGAAGAATGAAATGATACAGTTGTCCTCTCTCTCCCTCTTCCTGTTTATTGATATCTCTGTTTGGCTGTTCTCTCCCAGTGCCGTTCTGTCTTGTGTAACTCATCTTTTATTTTTCTCTCTCTCCTTCTTGTCACTGGCTCTCTGTCAGACGGCCCAGAGTGGCGGCCATCGCACCTTACTGTACGGACACGCTGTGCTGCTGCGGCACTCCTACAGTGGAATGGTCAGTGAGCACACACACTTATATACATGCACGTACCAACATAACAATTATAACTAAAACAACAAGGACGTTTCTGCCATATTTATTTATTATTTGCCTTTTTTATGTAAAGTTGCTATGAGGAACTTTGATCTAATTATGAAAGTCTCCATTTAATATGAGCTGCATCAGTGAAGAGATGAACCTTTCCTATACAGTTATTCTGAATGCGTGTCATCGGTCATAGTCGACTTTATTTGTAATATGTTACATGTTGGCAGACTAAGCAAGACAGAATCATTCATGATCAAATAAATAATACAATAATGATTTGAATTCTGAAAGTCAAACAGCCCATTTGATGAGCTTGCAAGCTATTGCTTTTTGAACTTAACGGCCGAACCAGTGAGTGAGCAGAAACAGAGTGTGTAGCTGGTTCTGTAGTTATTACCGGGGTAGTGAATGACACACATGAGCTCTTCAGGCAACAGGTATCAATCCCATCACATCTCACTGTCGTCGGTAGATGATAATCAGATGGACTGATAGAATGAATTGTGTTTCTCTGTTTAGTATCTGTGCTGTCTGTCCACCTCCCGCTCATCCACAGACAAACTGGCTTTTGATGTCGGACTGCAGGAAGATACCACAGGTGGGGGTCAAACTCCTTTCTCTCATCGCCACGGCTTTTTGTTATCATATAGTTTGAATTTCTGTTGATATGAAAAGCATCCCTGGCCAGCAGCAGTCATGTTAAACTTCTGCTGTGTAGTCAAGTTTGCAGAGCTGTATCTTAAATGTTCCATACGGGATTCAGAGCATTAATATAGCAGCAAACAACTCTTTGTAATATAAAGATACAGTAGAGTAAAGAGAACCACTGGTTAGCTGTGCGCTACACAGTGTTGTCGTGGAAGCAAAAGTAAGGTAAAAGGAGATTAAATAGGTGGACATAAATACCACTCCAAATAATGGCTGCTGTTGCTCTGTGTCTTCTAGTGAGTAGATATATAAACTGTTCGCTAAAGCAACAGCCATATCAACTCTGTAAGGCCAAAAGCATGTGTGCTGTTTCTGTCCAAAGATACCGGATATATCAGGTTACATTTTGAGGAAAAGAACATTTCATAAAGCTTCAATTAAAAGATAGAGATTTTATATTTGAAGTATTTTTCCAACCATAAAGCTCTTTAAGGGGGAAATAAAAAAAACAAAGCTAAGGAGCTAAGGGGTTAAGAAAATGATATTAACGGCACAATTTACCACAAGACATTGTTTTAATTGCATTAAAAAACACAGACAACGCTTTCATTTGGAGCTGCAAAATAACGATCACGTCAGATCTTACAATCAAATCAAGGTACCTCAGATTGGACCCATAAGCATCACTCAGTCTGCTGCAATTAGACAATTAGACTCTGCAAAGTACACGTTGTTCTGTTTTTGTTGTTGACCTGCTTCTTCCAAGATGGTGCAAATTACAGTGCAAGCAGAACCAGCTGCAAGACAAATCTAGGCTACCAAAGTGGTACACAGTACACAGGCTGAGGTGATAGGTAGGACTTCATGTTACTGTGTTTGAGTCTGTGTTTCATGGACACATTTCTGTTATATCTTCTGAGCTATTGTGTGTGTGTGTGTGTGTGTGTGTGTGTGTGTGTGTAGGCGAGGCATGCTGGTGGACCATCCATCCAGCGTCAAAGCAGCGGTCAGAGGGTGAGAAGGTTAGAGTGGGAGATGATCTCATCCTGGTCAGCGTCTCCTCTGAAAGATATCTGGTCAGTAGCAGCTGCATGTGGGAACACATGAGAGGAGAGGGGCGCTCACATCTTACTGTCACTTTGTGTCTTTGCTTCTTTCTTCTTTCCATCATTCTTTGTTTCTTTCCTTTAATTTGGGATCCAGAGTCAAGAATTCTTGTTTTATTTTGTTGACATATTTAAGTTAAATGTTGTTGCAGAGGGAATTTAAGGTACCTCTTTGTATCACTCCATAAATCTAAAAATCATGTCGACAGACATAAAAAAACCAACTCATTTCTCCATGTTTTTAAAATCAGGCTATGAATGATATCTGTAAAAACCTTCAGAATATAGAGGAGTGACAGTGGACGGTTTGGCGTGTCATGCTACTGAAGTGGAGTCTCAAGCGGGAATGGAAACTTCTTCAATTGCTCAAAGAAACACTCTGACAATACTTTGCTGAAGGCGAGTTTATTTGCTACAAAACTTAGATTTTTGGTTAAAATTAGCTCGGCAATCGAATGCAAACATGACTACATTAGAGAGCGCTGCGGCGGTCGAGCGAGCTGGAGTGTGATTGAAGATCAGGAGCCGTGAATCAGGAGAATGAAAACATATTTTATTGTAAAGCACAAAGAAAGAGATCTGCACCTCCTCACAAAGCTGCTGGAAGCTGCTGGATTTTGAATGAATGCAGCCCAAGGCACGCTTCATTCTGCTGTGAGAACGGGCGGCACTGATTGGCTGGGGTGCAGGAGAGGTGAGAGGTGATTACCTTAAATGAAGTCAGTCTTGATGTTTATGCAACAGACAGGCTTAATTAGACTAATCTAACCTGACAATCCAGGAGATGTCTACGGCCGATACTAGTTTCAAACTGAGTTCATGTAACTGGCCCCCGGTGTTACCGAGGGCCAGACCTGGCCTTCCTTTCTGAATTGCTAAATAAAGGAACATCCTTTTTGTTTGTGTGTATGTCATTAATTGAATTGTATTTGGCTGTAATGTCTCTCCCTGCAGCATCTGTCCTACGGTAATGGCAGTCTCCATGTTGATGCTGCCTTTCAGCAGACACTATGGAGTGTGGCTCCCATCTGCTCTGGCAGTGAAGTAGCACAAGGTACACCTGTCTGTTACTTTGTTCCATCGTTCTCTCTTTCTTGCTTACTTGCTTGTAGTGTGCTTTAGTACAATCTTTGATTGTGGCTTCATGTTTTTACACAAATTAAATTGGTAAGTGGTATTCAAATTTCGGGACACTTTGAATGCTTTGCACATGTTCAGCCATGTGATGATGATTGAACGGTTGATCCAGTAGCGTTTTCATGTGAAGGTGGAACTTACAGTAGTGGTGAATATGTGAATGCAAACAATATGTACTGTAACTTTATCATGCTTGAACTATTTCACTGCCATTCATGCTTTATTCTAATGTGTTGCAGATGTTAGCAACTCCTCATTTTCCTTTTTGCAATGAATTATGGGGCAATAGCGTTGAATGCTGATTTTTGAGTTTTTTGAGTGTACTTCATTTCGACACTTTTCTGTGTGGACACGCTTCATCGTCGAAACCTGCTTAGTTTTGATATGTAGTGTAGAATTAGGTTTCTGCCTGTTTTACATTGAGTCCAGTAGAGACTTTGATTCCCTAAAGGCTCAGAGTGACAGGTGGTCTTCATTTGGGCAGTGAGCTCTGCTGGTGCTGGTCTTTATTTATCTGAACAGGTGGGTTTCAGAGGCGCTTATTCACGTCTGGTTTGATTCCATAATTGATCCCTGCTGCCCTCCTCCCACGTCAGCACAGTCAGGTTCAACAGAATGCTAAAAAGTGTTTCAAAATGTATAGGCAAGGTAATGTATGTACTAATTCTGGAGCTTTTATGCAAACCTGTCCATTTCTCTCTAGTATGATTCATGTGTCGAGTCCCAAAGTCACTTTTATCTGTCCTTCTCCCTCTCCTTCTCCAATGTCATCTCCATTTTTCTCCCTTTCTGTTGTCTATTTTGTGCAGGTTTCCTGATAGGAGGGGACGTCCTGCGCCTCCTTCACGGTCACATGGACGAGTGTCTGACTGTTCCGTCTGGGGAGCATGGGGACGAGCAAAGGAGGTAATGTGCACTGATACAACTGTACTGATATATGGACTCAATATTGTCATTTATTTAACAAAGTATATCTCCTCTTTTTACCTGCACTAATTCAGTGTAAACATCAGATTCAACATACTCAAACTCACAACTTGTCAAATACCGACACTTGGTCAGTGGCTCTACACCTGAAAGTGTGACGCTCTAAGTTCCCCTCTAGCGTCTGTTTTGGACGGGTCAAGGACCGGGTCAGTTACTGCTTGTTACATTGTCTTTTCAAAAAAAGCTTCCAACGTAGGTTTACTTCGTTTTTAAGTCTACTTATGCAACAAAACTACATGCTTAAGCTTTGGCAACGAAAGTACTAGGAAAAGACTGGTTTGTGTTCAAATAAGTCAGCTTCTTATATAACTGGCATTAGTTACTTTAAAAAGTTACGTAAGTTAAATAAGCAAGCTCCGTAACAACACTAGGGTAAAGCTGACTTAGTTTCCCACAGGACAGGAACAGCAGTCTCCTGGGTGAAAGTCCTGTGTTGGTATTTCCTAACTGTTCACCCTGACCTGCTCCCTGAGCAGATGTTCTCGCTCTTTATCCTACGTCACAAGTAGTCGCTGACGACTAATGGTGATGTGGATGGGTTTACATTGGAGTTGGTTGAAAGCACAATACGTCACCAGGGGAAGCGTAGTACAATGAGTCAGCTTTAATTGCTGTCATTCAGTTATGCACATACATAATGAGATCCAGTACCAACACCTGGATGATTTTGTGTGTTTTTCAGCAGATCATAATGTACTGTATTTCAGGAGCTTTTATCACAAAGCAAATTGTCTTTAGTCTGGCTCTGTTTGGGCTACAGACTCTGGATAACTGGTTGCTATAATAGTCCCTCCTGTCCATACTGGCTGCAAAGAGATCCCTTCTGTATTGTACATGATTCCAATGTTAGAGATTGGGGGGGGGGGGGAAGGAAGTCAAAATACACAGTATGCATTATGTCCTACCAAATGCAATAAATCGTAAATAGATGTCCTATAAATAGATGAAACATACATCAACATTAGATCTTGGCAAGTCAACACAACAGCAGGATGTGAGGCCGGTGGAGGGAGCTGCAGCAGCTAACAGTAGTTGCATGTGGGAATCAGCAGTGAGACAGTGAGAACTGTCAGATTTTAAACTTGTATGAATGTGATGGATGTTACTAGTCAGGGGGTAGCTGTCAACAATGAGTCAATGATACTAATATCGCTTTCCAGTCATATAGGACGGATACTAGACATGAGAAAGAGTCCAGTGGTTATGACCAGCTAGCATTCGCATCATTGGATATTTCATACCAGGTGTATGATTCCAGAGGTGGTCATGTGATGGGTTATTATACTCTTTATTGACAATATAGCACCATTGAATCTGGGTTCAATTACATTGAATATGGTCACAAACATATGGCCATTCAAAATATTTCAGCATCTCTTATTGAAATTTAAGTTTCTCAGGACTTTACAGAATGTCAAAGTCAGCTCTCCTCCACCCTTGAGTTTAGACCATTGACATACACAGTATTCAGCTTGTTTAAGGAGATTACATGGCCTGCAGGAAGAGAAAGTAGCACATCTCATTGCAGACTGAGCGCTCTGCTGTGACTGAGGCAGGGAGGACTATTAATAATAATAGTTTTAAGATATTCCCAAAAGAGACAGCCATGTTGTTAAACAATGCCGATGAGAGCGATGTATTCTCCTCCTGAACGTCTGCTTAGCTTTGGTACCGAGTCATCCAGGTACAGTAGCAGCATATCGAAGTCATATGAAACTGAAGTTGCAGTGGAAGAAGTGACTTGTACATGGTTATGTGTGGAGTGGATATATAATAGGTCTGAAGGTGTGCTACTTTCCTTTTTACCCCCAGGACAGTGCACTATGAGGGGGGAGCAGTGTCCAGTCATGCCAGGTCCCTGTGGAGGCTGGAGACACTGCGGGTTGTGTGAGTACACCATTCATACAAGAAGCATGTGGATGCACAAATACACACCAGCAGACATGCACCTCCACACAGTCAGATCACCACACAGAAATATATGTATATATTTATAAATTTAATCTTATTTAGCCAGGATAATCTCATTTACAAGAGGGTCCTGGCCAAGATGGCTGCGTCAAATCTTCACACAAGCACCACATAAAAGCACAGAAAACAGACTTAAAGAAACAAACAGCAAAAAGTTAAAAACAATATAACGCACACATTTCACATAAACAAGACGACTTAAAACAAACCAGTAAATCGCATCAATCCATCAGCATCAGGTGCAGAGTACCTTCAGTGCTCAAATGATCCGTAATCATGTTCTGAAAATGTTTTGCATGCTTATGAAATAAGCTAGTCTCTACAGAGCTGATGGGTTTGTGAGTAACAACTATAGATATATAAGAAGTGTTTTTTTTATTGAAGATTCTTAATGTCTGTTTGTACGATTGGTGTTCATGTCTCTGGCTGTGTTTGTGTCCAGGTGGAGCGGGAGTCATATCCGCTGGGGTCAGCCGTTCAGACTGAGACACGTGACCACGGGGAAGTATCTGAGTCTGATAGAAGACAAATCTTTGCTGCTGATGGACAAAGAGAAAGCCGATGTCAAGTCTACAGCCTTCTGCTTCAGGTCCTCCAAGGTACAGAGTTACTTCAATAGTAACTTTATTTATAAAGCGCTTTCATTAACAAAGTTACAAAGTGCTATACAGAGTGAAACAACAGAGTGAAACAATAAAATATGCTAAAATAATGCGACAAGATTGGACAAAACGGGTTAAAACAAAGTTTAAAAGGCCAAAGATAGAAACCCGAAGTGATGTAAAGGATGCTAAAGATTTGGTTTGCTTGAGATGCTCAGGTAGGGCATTTCTGGTTTCAAATAACTGGGATCTTAAATGATGAAATGTTCCCTTAAAGCAGCCCTGTTTCTTGTCTTGTAACATTTCATCTGTATTAATCGCAGTATTCAGTTTGTTTCCGTTCCTCTCTCTCTCCTTCAGGAAAAGTTGGACCCTGGTGTGAAGAAGGAGGTGGATGGGATGGGTGTTCCCGACATTAAGTATGGCGACTCTGTGTGTTACATTCAACATATTGACACCTTCCTGTGGCTCACATACCAGACCATTGACGCCAAGTGTGCACGCATGGGTGGAGTACAGAGAAAGGTACCTCGCTGCACGAAACATACTGCACCTTTTCAGAGCGCTCTATCACCCGTCTCTCTTTTCTAGTAACATGTCCATGTTGGGGTTGCTGTATAACAAGGAGTCAACACTGGTGCTTATGACTCTTTATTCAAATTAGGGATTTGTGTTGGCAACAATCTGGCGATACGAGACGTATCATGATGCAGGAGTTATGATTCGATACATTGCGATGTATTGCGACACTGTAACAAGGCCATGCATCATGGTTTTCTTTTTGTCTAATTACATGTAAACTGTCATGGTATAAAGAACACACTTCCATATGCATATATTCAGAGTAAATCAGATCAGTGAGATCCGCATTTATCACAATCCCTGTAAAATCCAACATCACAGTCTGAGCCGCTGTTGATCACAAATCTTTGCATGTAAATCAGGGGAATTGCGACATACCATTATGACGATAAGCGCTTTATTTGACAAATAAAATATAGATATGTTAATAATACACACATGATTCGTGTAAATACTCAAGCGCTTCTTAAATCATGCTTTTGTATAGTTATGGTTCATGATTTTTAATCAAACTATTGTCATTAATAGAAATAATAACAGTGTGTTTGAGAATTGATACAGTACCACAAAAAATACTATTGTGATACCCAAGTGATGCAATATTTTCTTACACCCCTAATTAACATTGGAGTAAACGTTAGAAGCAGGCCTGCATGCTTGCAATAAGTCACAAGAAGCTTTCAGTGTTTCTCTGAACAGACTATTCTACCTGCTCAGGTGGTAAAGAAATGGCACACAAACATCTGAATGGAGCTCATGTTAACTAAGCATGACTGTGCATTTTAGACAGACTGATTCAAGTAGTTCTGTTGTTCAAAATAAAAGTTAAAGCAGAAATCAATCAGAAAACAGCTGTTATAACTGTAGTGTTTTAGTAAATGTACGCAGTTTTACTTCCGTTATTTAACAGCAACCACAGGGCTCCTTGGATACTTTTGCCCAAAGACAGCTCAAGTTTAACTCAATAGTCTCAGGTCTTTTGAAAATGCTGTAATTGAATTAATTCAGTGTGATATTAACGGCATTACCTCTCATTTCAGGCCATCATGCACCATGAGGGTCACATGGACGACGGGCTGACGCTGTCCCGCTCACAACACGAGGAGAGTCGCACTGCCAGGGTTATCCGCAGTACTGTGTGTTTGTTCAACCTCTTCATCAGGTGGGTTATTACACACACACACACCTAGATATGCAATACACGTGGCACAGAAGGCAAGAGATACCATGGCAAAGGATGGTAATCAGACACTTTCAGAGGAAGAGGCTGCTCTGTGTATCAGCTTGTAATAAACAGCACCAGCAGTTTAATAATCTAAAACAGTTAAAGTGACTGTTTGTGATTGGCAGGGATTCATCGCAAGTAATAGTGATGCTCCTCTGAAGAGACCTTTGGTCCTCTACCTCTCTCCTCCTGAATCCAAGCAGCTGTGAGAAGTTAAACAGGAACACAATGGTTCTTGTTTCTTGAATCATCTTGAACATGAGCTATATAACGAAGCAAATATCCCTTGTAATTCGAGGACAGAACTGGAGCTAGTTCCTTCAGTGAGAATGTGGCAGGATCCTGCAGAGCAGCTTAATACAAGGGACGGAGTCTTCACTGTTTGCCTTATTTATGCAAAGCAACAAGCAGCTGTGTTCCTGTCTTTACACTCAGCAACCGCCATTGCTGTGTGCAGCAAACATACTGCTGCCATCAAGATAGTGCAGAATTAGGAACAAGCGTGTTTCAGTTGCAATGATCATCTCTAGTGATTCACGATTGACACTAATCAATGAACCGCACATAGATGGACAGAAAAGGCATAACATGTAATTACTTTCAGCGGCAGAAGTTCTGCAACATCCACCAAATAAATATCTGCCCCAACACTAGGCTGCACAGTCATCAAACCAGACATGTGCACTCACCACTGAGCCCCATCGGATCACAGCTCAATGAGCTACGCACCAACAGTACAGTTTGTATTGTACTGTATGTTTTTAAGCAGCCAAACAGATCGATTCACCTCATCTGTTTGGCTCAAAAATGGTGTACAGTGTAGCTAATTGCATCATGTGGGTCAACTGCCCAGTGATTGACTTGTAACTTAAAAGACACAACATATACCATTGTAGTACATGTACGAACATGTCCTCTCCCAAACTCCACAAATAATATCGGTCACAAAAAAGGTTCCCTTCTTGAAAGACAACTTGATCCATCCATCCAAAAGAACTCACCACAAATGAAGGATATCTTATTAAATCATATATTCATTATAGATATATATATTCTAAATCCAATGAAAAACCCAAGAGGTGCAGAAACCCCACCAGGTGTGTCTGAAACGACCACTGCTGTATTGTGTGATTGAATGAACTGAAGTGGTGCTGGAGAGTGTCGTCAAATAGACTTTATTCAAACATTATACAAGCAATGGACTCAAAGTCCTCGTATTATCCACTTCATAGAATCGTGCCAAAGCACAAAGGTGAAGTCACCAAGCTGTCTGGCCCCAGGAACCAGGTGCCAGGTACAGCAGTATGTGCACTGGTAATTCCATTAGCTGTTAGCAGTTAGCCAAACACATCGTCCAAAACGATAACAGACAAAAAAACTAAAAATGGCTCCATGCCCTTCTGAAGCAGAATTCTAGAGAGAACTGCAACATTGATTATTACTTCCTGAAAAACATACTGTAAGATGCATTGTAGATACATGGAATCTGTATATTTAGCTAAGTCCCTCCCATCTTTACAAGCCATTTGAATTGATTAGGCCCCCCGCATTAGTTTGGACTGGGGAATCATCCCATACATCAAACCAATATAGAGCAGGAGGGAGGGGTGCATAAACAATCAGCTCAAACAGACAAGCTTGTCACAACCAACAAACTGAAAGCATCAGCACTCTGAACAACAACACGCTGCAGAAACAGCAGCTACACACAACACTGACAAGCAAACGTTCAGGTGGTAAACATCATCAGACCGGAGCAGTGAGAGCTTGTCACATTATGAAGACAGTGAGTGACGTCCTCTACTCCTTATGCACCAGGGGTCTAGACACACTAAGGAAAAAGGGGAAGAGCTCCACTCTTGAGCTACCAATAGATTCGGTCAGTCTGAGTCTGCAGGATCTGATTGGCTACTTCCATCCACCTGGAGATCACCTGGAACATGAAGACAAGCAGAACCGACTGAGAGCCCTGAAGAACCGGCAGAACCTCTTTCAGGAAGAGGTAGGCAGTGTGTGTGTGTGTGTGTGAGTGTTTGCGTCTTCTTTACGTCAATACCTATGAATGAGTACAAAGTGGGATTTCCTATTCAGACTCGGTTCTATAATATTTCAAATGACTTTTCTAAGTAAAAAAAACGACAAATACTAACAAGGCCACTCAAAGTAAAATGAATTTTTTGTTTATTTATACATTTTGACTATAGTGTCATTATGCTAATAACCTGTAAGCATAGTTTAAATAATTGGCAGTTTTTCTTTATTCGTAATTTCGAAAATGTTTTAATCAAAGTTCAACCAGTGAGATGAAAACGTCACTTTATGTCTCACTGTTTCATTTGTATCTGTATTGTCATTTTATTTGTTGATCCTTCACCAATTTTCTATTTTTTGTAGGATTTTTTTTCTTCTAGTTAAATTTGTTCTTTTATGGATATTTAGAAGAAGAAAAAAGATTATGTGTGAACTTAAATAAAGCAAGTGCAATGTGCATGATGGATGAGATGACAGTATCAACCGATGGTTGTTCCATTGCACTGTGAGGTAGACATACACATGTAGGATAAACGTGCCCTTCACAAAGTACTCAAGACTACAAATGTCAACTTGGGCCTCCAGAGTTTTAACACTGTCCACTTCATTTGATTGTATGTGTCTGGATCCAGCTGAATAAACCAGTGAAACCAACAACCTCTGTGTCCGTAGCGAATGATCAGCCTGGTGCTGGAGTGTATTGATCGTCTTCACGTCTACAGCAGTGCGGCTCATTTTGCTGAGACAGTAGGAAGGGAGGCAGGAGAGGCCTGGAGCTCCATCCTCAACTCCCTCTACCAACTACTGGGTACACACACACACACACACACACACACACACACACACACACACACACACTACAAATCATATGGTTACAACCAATTATATTATCGTAAACAAGATTTTACAACGTAAAGAAATCACACCGATTTAATCAAATAAATTCAAGCATTATTCCTATTATTCGAAGAAATTCAAATTGACTTAGTATATTGGGTTAAAGAACAAGGAATATTGTAATCAGATGACAGAGATCAACACAGATGTAGAAATAGTAAGCAAAGCTGTGTGTACGTTATTGTGGGTTACCAGTATCAGATAGAAGCAGCTCTTCTTAAGTCATGTATCTTCTCTTCTGTCTCCTCCCAGCTGCTCTGATCAGAGGAAACAGGAAGAACTGTGCTCAGTTTTCCGGTTCATTGGACTGGCTGATCAGCAGACTGGAGAGACTGGAGGCCTCTTCAGGTAGGTCAGCTCGCCTTAAACAAGGTAGTCACACGCTTAATCACTGATCACCATTGGATCATCATAAATGGATAATGTTGACATCAGACGGTTTAATTTCTGTTTTCTCAAGACAGTGGGTGAAAGAACTCTGCTCATTATTTTGAATATTTAAAAACAGCAGAAAACAGCATCTTTCTTCATGAGTTGATTCCTTTTATAGTTCTGATGAAGAAGGTGGAGAGAGTCTAAGTTCATCAGCAGTGCAGAGCATGTCTTTCTAGTCACAGAAGTGCAGAGTTTGCAAACCTTCATTTCCGATGTTGTTGGATAATTTCTTCTTTGGATAGCTGATTGGATTCTTATCTACTCGTTCTTCTTTAATTGCTTTTAAAAGTGCATAAACTGTGGAAGCCCTGAGAGGCAAGCTGTATTTCCTACAAAGGAGTTATTATGACGTACGTACGAGATATTTCCTCCCACGTACGAGAAATGTGTTTTTAGCCTGAACCAAATATATTTGCCTGTATTTTCAGAGGCAAACTTGCTCTGAAAATACACACTCTCCCTGAGAGATTCAGCACTTGCAATCAGTCGGTCCTGCCCCCTTGTGTTTCACACCCACTTTCCCTCAGTTGATTTGTAATATAACCCGGAAAGAATGCCATAATGATAATAGTGGCATATCTCACCTTGCCTCCCAGGGCTTCCCTTAATCTTGACCAGTTATGAGCTGCTGTTAGCCTACATTAGCCGTGATGATTCGTGAATAGGACAAGTGGTTTGAACGCTTTCTCTACATAATGTAGTCACTCTTACTATACATGTCATGTATTGCCAGGTATACTAGAGGTGCTTCACTGTGTGCTGGTGGAGAGTCCTGAGGCGCTGAACATAATCAAAGAGGGACACATCAAATCCATTATATCTCTGCTGGACAAGCATGGACGCAACTACAAGGTACAGGCACTTATACAGAGGGCTTTACAGAACATGAAATCAAATTCAATTCAATTGATATTCACGTTATTCAAAGAGATGAATATTGACTGAGTAGATTCGGTTAAAATAAAACAAATGTTGCAATCAGACAACAGAGAGCAACACCGATGTAGATTTAGTAAGAAAAAGTGTGTGTACATAAAGACATAGTGCAGCATGTCTTCATATCAACTCAAAAGGTTTCACACGTGTACAAGCTTCCATTATAAACATCAAAGGCAAGACACCCGAGGCATAAACGTTGCATCTTCATGCCTCGGATTGCTCAAGCAATTTATCGATTTTGAGCTATGTTGCTTCCATAACATGACGTCTTGCAGATTAGAGGAAATAAATCATCCAAAATACACATTTAAGTGTTTATTTTACTTTGCCTTCTTGTGTCTATAGATTTCTCCTAAATTCACCAAAAGTTAGCATTAGATAAAGCCTCATTTGCATATTTGAACATAAAAACAATTGTCTGAATGCAAGTAATCAATGGGGGAAGTTTTATGGGGATAAATATTAGTTTATACTTTTATACTTTTTATACTATTCACCTGTAGTGTCTCCCCTTAAAATCATTTTTGAAAAGTTATGTGCGAATATTGCACATGGATAAGTGTGCGTGGTGTTAAAAGGCCTCCAAGAATCTGTGGGCAGAACCCGAGGCAGCTGAGGGCAAAGTGCTGGATGAAACAAAGCAGCCACAAGCAGTGATTTCTCAACCCATCTTTGTTTTAAGTCCCTCGAGTGCCGTACATTGTGGTTTAATTCCTGGAGGGCACTCGCTGAGCAGGGCGAGATAACAACAAGACATTTTCTCAAGGCAAAGGAGGAGCGCTGCAGCCTGTCCAATCAAATCTGTTGGGAATCCTGCAGTTCAGTCTCTGTGTCAGTGTGTGTGTGTGTGTTCATACTGTAACAAAGATATATTTACAACACTGACATATTATCTGGTGTGTGTGCTGCCGTCCAGGTTCTAGATGTGTTGTGCTCACTGTGCGTTTGTCACGGTGTAGCAGTGCGCTCCAACCAGCACCTGATCTGTGATAACCTGCTGCCAGGAAGAGAACTGTTACTGCAGACCCGCCTGATCAACCACGTAAGCAGGTATACACACACACACACACACACACACACACACACACACACACACACACACGCACTTTAATACAATAATATCAAAAAAAAGGCAAACACTTGTTGTCACTCTAACCCAGTGGAGAGTCGTTTTTCAGATGGCTCATTGACAGTCCCTCCTATGCTTCATCTTGACATTAGCATGCGTCCCAACATCTTCCTGGGAGTCAGTGACGGCTCTGCTCAGTACAGGAAGTGGTACTACGAGCTGATCGTGGATCAGGCGCTGCCGTTCGTCACAGCAGAGGCTTCTCACCTCAGGATAGGCTGGGCCAACACCAGTGGTTACGCCCCCTATCCCAGCGGGGGCGAAGGGTGGGGTGGCAACGGGGTGGGCGATGACCTCTACTCCTACGGCTTTGATGGACTCCATCTCTGGTCAGGTGAGGTGTGTGTGTGTGTGTGTGTGTGTCTGTGTTCTTGTACTTGCTACATAGTGTGGCAAAATATGGAGTCTGACTGTTCCAGATGGCAGATTCAAAATTCAGATGCTCACATGTCGAAGACTGACTGAACTCTGTCCTCACTGTGCAGGCTGCATTGAGCGAACTGTTACCTCACCCAATCAGCATCTTCTGAGAGCAGAGGATGTGGTGAGCTGCTGCCTGGACCTCAGTGTGCCCAGTATCTCCTTCAGGATCAACGGGCAGCCGGTTCAGGGCATGTTTGAGAACTTCAACTCTGACGGCCTCTTCTTCCCTGTGGCCAGCTTCTCTGCAGGAGTCAAGTCAGTGAGAAGGCAGTTGTTGTCCCTCCCCTCATGTCAGAGGAAACTCCAGAATATTTTGTCTCACCATCAAACATAAGCGTCAAAGGTTCCAAAAAGGTTTTTCCGCAGAACCGATAGAATAAATATCAGAATAAGTAAGAGTGAAAAGAAATAGACTTCTAAAGGACTTCCATACATAAAAAGAAAATGTATTTATTACTGCACTTCATTTATAGTATTTGTGGCTATTTAAATATAACTTTTACCTTTAGAACTCTTGTCTAAATCTAAACAGCCATACTGAAAAACGAAAGTCTAATGCTATCTAATGAACTTACGGGGTTTGGTAGTTGTTCACACTGTTTCCTTTGACGTCTGGCAAAGTGAATACATCCATATTTCCATCATAGCCTTTAGACCATACTCTCCTTGACTCCTCCTGTCGCCTGTCACACTGCAGGGTGCGTTTCCTCCTCGGGGGTCGTCATGGGGAGTTTAAGTTCCTCCCTCCTCCGGGTTACGCTCCTTGCTACGAGGCGGTGTTGCCCAGGGAGAAGCTGAAGCTGGAGGCCAGTCAGGACCAGACTGCAGCCAAAGACCTGCTGGGACCCACCATCACCTTGAGCCAGGCAGCATTCACCCCCACACCTGTGGACACCAGCCAGGTACAGACCGCTGCCAGTTTAGAGGAGTGTGTTATTGTGGATCAATAAGACACTATGAAATCAATAAGCTTATGATTTACACCATTTATAATATAACGTTGAGAAGGTGAAATATTTCAATACATTTCTAATTATTTCATTACTATGAGATGCTAGTTAATCCTGGCTCATAAACTCATTCAAGGTCATTTTTATTTAATTCCAGCAGTTTAAACTCATGTTCCATTTGTTTTGTTCAGTCAGTGTGACATAGTACAGCCAGGTTAGACAGGCACATTCATAATTATCACAAGACGTATGAAACAGACATTATGATTAGAATATGTTTTTGTTTGATGGACTATTGTCAGTGTAAATTTTTATACATGAATAATTATGACCATAAAAAGGTGCAGGTATGTCTGAGGAGAGAGAGAAATAAATAAATAGTAATAATTATGTTGACAAGTTCAATAAATACATATTAATAATAATAATATTAAAATTATTATGATGATAATGATGATAATAATAGGGGAAGAAAATAAATAAATAAACGATAATAATGGTCTTAAAGTAAAAACGAATTAGTAAATTAATCAACACGCCATTCTGATCCAAAAAAGCCCTCCAATTAGAAGAAAAAGAAAATGATAATTATAATTATTACTGTTATTATTATATGTTGTATTGGTAACAGAGGGATGTAACGTGTGAAAGAGGTGACAGACCTCAGTGGTCTAATGACCAGAGAAGCATTTCATGCCAATGTGCAGCACATGTTGTCAAGCAACAGACGTTCGATGTCCGAAAACGATTGTCAATTTTCCGTTTCTTCTCCTGTGTGTGTGCAGATTGTGCTGCCGCCTCACTTGGAGAGGATCAGGGAGAAGCTTGCAGAAAACATCCATGAACTGTGGGTGATGAACAAGATAGAACTGGGCTGGACTTACGGTGCAGTGAGTATCAGACAAACACCGATTGTGATTATAAGCCCCTTTCAAGCATGTTAACATACATTTAATCTGATGGCAGTTCAACATGTTGGTCTCATGTTTGAATGAGCGCCGGAGTCACTTTTACATAAAGATTCTCACAGCTCAACAGGTCACCTTCAACACGGCACAACTCTGAATCGAATGCCGTCAGATTATTGTTACACAAGGTGAAACATGCAGAGAGAGAAATGAAATGCAGGTCTTGTTCCACTGTTAATACATTTCTTATTTAAGCTTCACCTCCTTTGCTCAATGAAAATAAGATTTAAGTTCCAACTATGAATATGTCAACAAACTAATTAGTGAGCAAAGGACTTAAACAAGTCTGTCTCTGTCAGATCGTATTGAGTCAACAGCAGAATTCTTGACCTCAATGAAAATGCATTTCAAATCGATCAGCATTCTGAATGCTTAGTTGGCAGAGCTTCAACTCGAGGTCATTACATCAGCTTTTCGGGCTCTGCCGTCGTATCTCAACCGAATCCAGTCAGTCAGTCATATCTACCACTGTGGCTCATTCAGTGCACAGCCACAGACCCAGGGGAGTCCTCACTTGTTGCACACATAGAAGCTGATACTGCACTTCACATCCCAAACAGTCAGTAGTTCTAAGTTACATTGATGTAACTGCAACTCTATAACTACATGCATCGAGGTGTCCCATGGTTCTCCTTGTCCTGAGATCAACAGGCTCCCTTCCCTCGCTGTCTTAACCTTTGCTTTTTATGCTTCCGCTCCGGCGACAGCTGTGGGAGGAGCCACTGTGTTTCCTGGTTGTCCGTGCATCCCATTGTCCTGGATGCGATATCTCGGGAACACCTTGAGGCAATTTCTTCAAATTTGGCACAAATGTCCACCTGGACACAAGGATGATCTGATTAGAATTTGGTGGTCAAAGGTCAGAGGTCACTGACCTCTAACCATACAAATTTCACACAAATGCCCAATAGGATAAAGTCGCGACAACAATTCTAGTTTTACATGTTGTCTGTGTGTTTCAGGTGCGAGATGATAACAAGCGGCAACACCCCTGTCTGGTGGAGTTCGCCAAGCTCCCTGAACAAGAACGGAGCTACAACTTACAGATGTCTCTGGAGACTCTGAAGTAATGCATCAGTGCAGAAAGCAACATAAGACATGATGACACATGATACGTTCATTCTGTACATGAGCAAACTCTTAAGATTCTTCCTGTGGCAGTTAACTATGGGTGATGATAATCATCTTTGAGTCAATATCAAACACCTGAACACTAAATTGGATTTGATGTGTGTGTGTGTGTGTGTGTGTGTTACAGAACTCTCCTGGCCCTTGGTTGTCACGTTGGCTTAGCAGATGAGCACGCTGTAGAGAAAGTCAAGAGCATGAAACTGTCACCCACGTAAGTCAACCCAGCCATCAGTATAATAACAGATAGGTAATGCCATAAGTCAACAAGAACTGGGTGCAGAATGAAACTTGCATGATGTAATGACACAGTGACAGGATCAATGGGACATGTCGTGAGCTGATTAATAAGACGAAACAAAGCTCCAGAGGCTCTCAGACATCAGTACATGAAGGTTGTTGAGCAGCTGGCGAGCTAGATTCAGTGATCCAACTCTATCTGTGCAGCTATGAGCTGTCCGGTGGTTATAAACCTGCCCCTCTGGACCTGAGTCACATCAAACTGACCTCCACCCAGGAAGCCATGGTGGACAAACTGGCTGAGAATGCGCACAACGTCTGGGCAAGAGATCGCATCCGCCAGGGCTGGACCTATGGCATCCAACAGGTAGACACATATTGTTGAATACTGGGCTCTGTGTGTGGGTCTGTTTACGTGTTGAGACGGACAGCGATGACTTTGTGTTTCCCCTATCTCTCAATTTCACAAATTGATTTAATAGTTGGATGACCTGTGTGATTGCAGGGCACCAGACCAACTTGTCCTCTACTTGCTCAGTTGGTCGCACCAGCACATGATTGGATTCAGCAGGGTGTTCAATCAATGACCTTTCATCATCAGTGGCGTCTCTCCCGCACCACCGGCCTCCTCCTCTCTCCCCTCATTTTGCTTTTTTAATATAATCAGCTGTAGAGGTTTTATTCTTGTAAGAGCTATAGGGATTATTTTGTAAAGTTCTGTGGCGCTATGAAAATGGAAGAGTTGGTATTTGAGCTTTTCCATTACTCAGAATTGGAAAAGTGTTTTGTGTGACTATGGGTGTTTTACCGACTCCAATCAAGAAAAAGAAAGTATTTACAAACTAATCTCCCATAAATTCACAAAACAGTTAGATTAAACTAGGATTCTACCCAGTTGGCCTTTTCTACTTCCTGCTTGTCACAGTATAAGAGGCCATCTTGACTGCCACCATATCTTTAGGCCAGGGGAGGACTTGTATAGGATCCATAAAAGAGAATATTATTAATGAAAGCAAATAAAATGTAATGACAGAAATAAAAATGTGTGCGCTCCAATTAAACTGTCACAAACAAAGTGTGTGCTGTGGGAAAACAAAATAAGGTGTGCCATATCATTACTTGATATGTTTGCATGTTAACTGAGCTGAAATACACAAACTACAAACACGTTTTAGTGTCTGCCTCTGGTGTGCATATCACTGCCATGCCATCTCAGTGGGGAGGAATCCTGAGTGTAGTCAAACTGAAGCACACTACCTTTAAACAAAGAGGAAGAGGACCAGTAGCACAAGAAGAACGGCAGATCAGTTGTGAGATAACAAGCTGCATCGTTACACTGGCAACCCAGAATGTACGTAGGTTGCTTGGTTTTCCTTCAGAGGATATATTGCCATCTGGTAATATTCTGAGTGGCTTGTGGATAACACTGAAGATAGAACTTCTTCCCCAATTCAGCCAGTTGGCTGACTAGAACCATAGATAGACTGTAAATTAGAAGTGGACTCATTCATTGTAACGTCACCCATTGGTTTGTGGACTACAGTTTCAAAGCTTCGCTTTTGGTTTTTAAGAGTAAGTACAATAAGCACAACCAAACACGTTTTAAGGTGACCAGAATGTTCAAATTTACTGTCATGAATTGAAAACACATTATGAAAGGGTTAAAGTTCTAAGATGAAAACAACTCCCAGACCGGACTACCCAGAGATTGAGACCATAAACTCATGTTTACAATGTTTACTGAGGTAATAAATCAAGAGAGAAGTAGAGTCATTTTCTCATAGACTTCTATACAACCAGAGGAGTCGCCCCCTGGTGGACACTAGAGAGAATGCAAGTTTAAGACACTTTCGCATTGGTTTAACTTATCAGGCCCGGACATTTCTGCCTGACTAGAACCAACGTTTATTTCAATGCACAAAGAAAGCTATTGTCTGACAGTTTGTTTGCTGCTCTACTAGCTGTAAGGGATTAACATATCTTGCCTACAGGCACCTCAGTGATGTTAACAAGGGAGGGGTTCTGTTTCTCTTTCCCCACCCAGCACCACGTTCCAATGAAGCAACTGAGAATTACTTTTTATTCTTCTGGCCTCTGTCTCTTGTCAGGATGTGAAGAGTCGCCGAAACCCTCGTCTAGTCCCCTACGTTCTGCTGGATGAAAGAACCAAGAAGTCCAACAAAGACAGTCTAAGAGAGGCCGTCAGGACTCTGCTGGGATATGGATACAACCTGGAAGCTCCTGACCAGGACCATGGTACAAAACCTACCCTTCATTGTATTATTTCATTTAGGAATATTTGTATATGTTATGTAATCATTTTGGGGGGGGAATGAATACCTTGATTGTACAAAAGTACAACATATGACAATAAGATGATTTTCTTCTTTATGGTAATGGCCCCTTCTTCTCCTCCAGCAGCTCAATCTGACCCCAACAACATATCTACTGAGAGGTTTCGCATTTTCAGAGCAGAAAAAACCTACTGTGTTAATGCGGGGAAGTGGTACTTTGAGCTGGAGGTAAGAAGAGACATGGCAAGAGATGTGATAGTATTGCGCTGAAGATATTAGCTATTAGGATGTAACCTAAGATCCCTCATGGGGACCTATTCTGATCTAAAGAGTATGAAGAAGCTTTCACTAAATGTTGTTACTATTCCACATTTGTTTCTTGATCCACCATAATCTGCAGACACGCACGCTTTTACAGTTTTTTTTCCCCTAAACTGGATATTACCTGGTTCCTGCTTCTTCTCTAGGTATTAACAGGAGGAGAGATGAGGGTGGGCTGGGCCAGGCCAGGGTGCCTCCCAGACCAGGAGCTGGGATCAGATGACCAGGCCTTTGTCTTCGATGGCTTCAAGGTCGCTGGATTATTCTTCGCCCCATACTTTCCATTTATTCAGTTTCATGGCACTGCAATAGAATTTATGTTTTTTAATATTAATGTCCAAATAACAATTAATCTTGAACGTTTTTTTATTTTTCTTAGGTCCAGCGCTGGCACCAGGGTAATGAGCACTTTGGCCGTGCGTGGCAGACAGGGGACGTGGTGGGCTGCATGGTGGATCTGAACGAACACACCATGATGTTCACCCTCAATGGAGAAGTGCTGCTGGATGACTCCGGATCTGAGCTGGCCTTCAAGGACTTTGAAGTTGGTGAAGGTCAGTGCTGCGTTATAGACAACATACTGTATATCCTGTGCAGTGGATATTTGCCTGTTCGTGTACATTCAACATTTTCTAACTACGCCTGTGGCCGGAACATGCTATAGACGAGAGTTTTGAGCCCTACAGTTTGGAGAATATGGGTTTGATTTGCTGCGAGGAGAGACCCGGGCAGAGTATAAAAGATCCAAACTTTTCCTCTTCAGGATTACACGTCCGTGCGACCATCCGTGCAGAAAGCATTACGGGGGCTTAAGTCTGGTCCTTTGATAGAAGGCCCCCATGGGCAGGCTTGTCTCAACAGTATTTAAAGATGAGAGGTCATTGGTCATGCCTGCAGTCAGCTGTATAACATGTGTTTGTTAATAAGGACTATGTAACATTTTTGGAAGAGATAGGAGCGGCCGGTAGCTCCCATAAATGTTGCTACATTTTTGTCTTTTTATTTTTTATGACTAATGGCATTTGACAGAATACATTCATCAACATCTGTAAAGGAAGCGTGGGGGACTTTGAGACAATCACAGCCCACGGCCGACCAACCAGCCAGACCTGCTGGACCAAACTGCAACCAAACTGCCACAGGGAGAAGAGCCCAGATGGAAGCTAAGCTAATAGCTAGGATTTAAGGCTACTCCACCACCCAGCCTACTGCTGGCTGTCTGATGCCTGGTCGGCGAAAAATAAGATGGATGAAAGGCAGCGGAAGGTTGGTGACTATTGAGCCCACATCTTCACAGAGACCTGGATCCATCGTGGTCCAGGATCAAGCTCAACTTGACGGGTGAACAGCGAGACAGAGAACAGGACTCCGGTGGGACCAGAGGAGGACTCTGTGTTTTTGTCATGATGCTTGGTGCTCAAACAGTCAGAGTTGATGGATAATGTTTTCCTCATGTTTCATTTTTAATTTGAAGACGTCGGCCATATCATCTGACCAGAGAATTGTTGTTGTTGCTGCTGTTTACAATCCTCCTTATGCAAATTCAAAAGATGGACTACAGGAATGTACTACTGTCTTGGTTTTGTATTGTTTGTCATGTGTTTGTTGTTTTACAAATAGGCTACAACTTAATTTCGTAGTGCATCTCTGTGTTGCATGATGACAATAAATGATCCTTGAATCATTGAACTTATCAGTTGAGTTGCACCAATGGTCCACTGAAAAGGTTCCTCTATGGGTAGTGTTACAGGTAGACTTGCCCAAAAAGCTTGATCCTACTCCTAGTATTTGATTTCTTCTCTCTGTCTCCAGGTTTTATCCCTGTCTCCAGTTTGGGTGTGTGTCAGGGGGGGAGAATGAACTTCGGTAAGGACGTCAGCACTCTGAAGTACTTCACCATCTGCGGCCTGCAGGAAGGCTACGAACCGTTTGCCGTCAACATGAACCGGGACGTCACCATGTGGCTCAGCAAGAGGCTGCCTCAGTTTGTTCCCATCCCTCCCAACCACCAACACATGGAGGTGAGCGGAGTCACCCGCAATACAGACCCACGTAGCGAACACCTGGTAGAATCTGATGTAGGTTTAGAACATTTAATGACTTTGGCCTGCGATCTGAACTAAAATGTAATCCCTTCAGACAAATTTCAAGACATTTCTAAATATGTTTTTGTCTTGCATGCTCCCCCCCTAAAACTGTTCAATACACTACTGAAAGATGAATCGGAGCTGAAATATTGACGGACCAGACATAGCTAATGTTTTTTCAAGGAAGGGCACTGTGGACAATCATGGGTACAAACTGCAACTTGACTGAGGCGGTAATTCTAGTTTTATTTTGCCGCCTTTTTCAGGTGACAAGGATCGATGGGACGGTGGAGTCGTGTCCATGCCTGAAGGTCACCCAGAGGTCGTTTGGCTCACAGAACAGTTACACTGACATTACCTTCTACAGGCTGAGCATGCCCATAGAGTGTGCAGAATCCTTCTCCACATCCCCAGCGAACAACAGCCTCTTCTCACCAAAGAGGGTAACAGCATCACAAACCCACTGACCTCGACTCATTTACATCTCTACACATGTGTCAGACACATGTGTCCGACAGATGTGTCCGACAGATGTGTCTGACAGATGTGTAGACATTGATAGATACTTGGTGTGTAACACACACTCAATACATTTGTTGTGTAGCAGCTTCCTCCACTGCCCGGGTGGAATATATTGTATACTCATTATCTTGAATTTCTCTTGTCAACTGCATGATGTTCATATGTGTACATAGAACTATCAAAGGAAAGCTCACTACGACACCATTTACTACTAACATTTACTTGGAAAGTGTTAAGAGTAGGGTTAGGGTTTATGACTGAGTATATGCGTGGTGTTTTCACTGTCTGTTTCTGCAGGAGCTGGAGGACTTTGAAACTGTGTCAGACTTTGAGGTCCTGATGAAGTCTTCTCATGGTCCCAATGGTCCCAATGGACCTGACAGAGATGAATTCAACAACCACAAAGACTATAACCAGGAGAAGCCTTCCAAACTCAAGCAACGGTAGACCTCAACACTAAAGATTCAACAGTTCTGTTATCTCTATCCAGCTTTTCCGCTCTCGTAATTTGTGTCATTGTGTTTGATCACCTTTTTTTTTTAACTATATAAACCTAAACCAACCATCTGACCTGCCAGGTTCATGTTGAAGAAAAACAAGCCAGACAACAGCTGTCCGACATCTGCTCGTCTGTCAGAGGAGGTGATGGCTGATGACAGAGATGAATATGAATTTCTCATACAAGCCTCTACTGTAAGGCAATACATCAACAAAATACAATTCACAAAACACTCACATGCAATATACATGTAACTGATGACGAGAAACTCCCCACTCCAAGAGAGCAAGTAAGGCTAAAGATGCTCAAGAGGGTTTTGAAATTCATAAATTATGAATATAATACAGATCAACAGGTCCTAGAAAAGTGTTACTCTTCAGTCATTACATTTGTTAAATATACGAATTGCTTTGGATTTTTCAACTGTCCGAGAGTTCTTTGGTTTCTTAGCAAATTATGTTTATCACCTGCATTGAGTGTTTCATAATACGTGTGTTGTGAAGCCTGTTGGGTAAGTAACTGTGATGAAGGGAAATTCAATTCAACTTGACCTATGTGCATCTCTCTTTGTGTGCAGCACTACTACTCCGTGCGGATCTTCCCTGGTCAGGAGCCCAGCAGTGTTTGGGTGGGCTGGGTAACCTCCGACTTCCATCAGTACGACCCAGGCTTTGAGCTGCACAATGTCCGAACCGTCACTGTTACTCTGGGTGATGAGAAGGGCAAAGTTCATGAGAGGTTAGTCAAGTTACAGCTAAGTTAGGGTGAATTCCAATATTTTCTTCATTAATGTTTGGCAAGCATGGATGACATGTGTCAGGCAGCCATTTTTCATTCCACCTTAGGAACACATCATGTGATTTCAGTGACGACGCACCTTAAATCTGACATGAGGAACTACTACACTGCTACATGGTGTGTGTGTGTGTGTGTGTGTGT
>NW_022280178.1:298418-307987 GCF_004355925.1 Anarrhichthys ocellatus
GTGTGTGTGTGTTCTTCAGTATAAAGCGCAGTAACTGTTACATGGTGTGGGCTGGAGAGAGCAGCAGTCCTGGTCAGGGGAGGAACAACAACGGCTTGGAGATTGGCTGCCTGGTCGACACGACAAACGGATTGCTGACATTTACAGCCAACGGGAAAGAACTCAGCACCTACTACCAGGTAAATATTTGACATGGTGTCTCAGGTTTGTGAATGGTCCTTTCCTTTAACTCCTGCTGTGTCATATACTCCCATCCTCTTTCTACTTTTCCCTTTCATTTTTTGCACTCACAAAAATGAGCCTCCTTCCTTCCTGCCTTTTTTACTTCTCTTTCTTCTTATGTATTTTGTTTGCTCCTAACATAAGTCCCTCTCAGTACAACTGGCACCCGCTATGTTCTCCTGTTTTTCAATATTTGTTCGTCCAAATGAAATATTCTGCTACAGCATGCATAGGCTCAGTAAATCATACGAATCTGTATGGTTCTTTGGTTTCATGTTTCCCCCATATTTAAATTTACCAGTTGAAATGTTGCTCATACACATTATACTTCTGTTCATAGCCAATCACATCATTTCATTAAAGCTGTGTAAAAAGTGAGATTAGCGTTCTTTCATCGGCCTGCAGTGACACTGATTAACAGTCGGGCTGCAGGCCCAGACACAACACAAAGAGCCACGGACTTTGATCAACAACTCACATTAGCTTTCTCGCTAATGTCTCTTTCTTTTCTGCAAACATGAACTTGGAAAAAGTCTACTGCTAACATCAGTTTGCAGCAGGCTAGATAGCTTATTTTCTAATCAGATAGAGCACATTGAACACCTTTAAATCCGCTTCTTCAACACCACTGCGACTACAAAACCCTGTCTGTTTTTCGCATTTAAATTACAGTTAACCGAGGAAGTTTATTTACATTGTCTATTTGTGCCCCTGACCTTTCAGCGTCCAATTAGTGATTTACATCGGCCCACCTTCCTCACAATTCCATTGAAAAAAACCTGATTTTGGTTAGCGAACAGGGCATTCAGTTGGATTTAAGTAACTAGCTAAGCTCTCTCTCGTCCCCACAGGTGGAGCCCAGTACTAAGCTGTTCCCGGCAGTCTTTGCCAAGGCCACCAGCCCCAATGTCTTCCAGTTTGAACTTGGGCGTATTAAGGTGAGACGGACACACACACACATACAGCTTCGTCTTCAAAATAAAGTGTCTGAGGATTGGCAGGTTGCTTTTAACCTTGGTGACAAGTGACCTGCATTTCCTGTTGCTGCTTCATAATAAAAGCCTTCTAGTAGTTAACAGGTGGAGAAGTTTTATTGATTAATGGAGAAACAAAACACAAGAAACACAACCAAAATGATATTGAATTATTTGTGGAGACTTGGTTATTAATTTGTTATAATGCCTCTGTAGGGGGAGGAGTAACAGCTTTCTGGTTTGATGTGTGTTTTGTGACACTTTGATGCCAGAACAGCAAAATGCTCAAAATGAAAATTGAATTTTGTAATGACCACACCCTACTGTCTCTCATGTCATGTCGGTTTGGGTTGATGTTTATGTCTAATGCAACACCAGAATAATGAGCACTAATGTGAAAACCGACTCTTGGTTGCCAGAACAAAAAATGCATAATGAGTTTGAATATGTCCACAGTGTCCTCTTTGGGCTGTCCAGCTTTGCCTTATGTGATGTTGTATCACTGTGAACATGTCTGTTTCCTGTCAGAATGTGATGCCTCTGTCAGCTGGTCTGTTTAAGAGTGAGAGGAAGAACCCAATTCCTCAGTGTCCTCCAAGGCTGCATGTCCAGTTCCTCACTCCTGTATTATGGAGTCGCGTTCCCAACCACTTCCTCAAGGTACAGTAACAACTCCGACAGCACGCCTGCATTCTCTGGCTCTTTTCTGGTTTTGTTTTGGCTGATATATAACAGAAGAATCACATAGTTTGCAATGTACAGAGAAAAGGGATTTAAAGGCTGACTGTTCTGAAAAGAAATGTAAAGAACAATTAGGAGAGCTTCTATCTTACATTTACCTCACTTGTATGCAGCACAAGACCCTTCTTAGAAGAAACTGATTGCCTGCCTGATTTGGATCATTTTGAATTCACTGGGAAAGCCTCACCAATGCTTGTCTCTATAGAGACAGTGTAGAAATGATTCTGGGTTAGTCTTATGACTCTTCCATGTTATCTTCCTGCGTATGGGCAGCATGGTGAACTGTCTGCTGTGCTGTACAGTGGGTGGAAAGCAACATGAAATGTAATGTATACTGTCTGCGAAGTGCTTCCAGATATATACTGTATATATACACATATATATACACATATATCTATCTTTTTTTTTTTTTTTTCAGGTGTCAGCATCCAGAGTGAATGACAGACATGGCTGGCTGGTCCAGTGTAACAAACCTCTGCAGTTCATGTCTCTGCACATACCTGAGGAGAACAAGTGGAGTACACACAGCTACACGCACACAAATACACAGCTTAGATCTGCCCAGTGTTTCTTTGTTCTCCCCCTTCGATGCCAGGGCCGATTTTTTTTGTCCCAATCCACCCCTGACACACATCCCTGTACTTCTATCTTGGTGAGGACACTCATTGACTTGACATAATACATTGCCAAGCCCCTTGCCCTTCCCTTTAACATCACAACTAAATGCCTAACCCGTACCCTTACAAAACAAAATGATTCTAACCTGAACCTGAAAACCAAGTATTAGCCCCTAAAAAAGGCCTTTGCAGAAGTGTCCCCACTCTGTGAATATAGACTTATTTTGGTCCAGACTATGGAGCGTGTACAAGAACACACATGCACACACACACCTTTTTCCTTTTCCTGCTCTCTCATTTCTTATGCAGCATCTCTCTGTGTGTTGTCCAGGTCGGTGGATATCCTGGAGCTGTCAGAGCAGAGGGACCTATTAAAGTTTCACTATCACACCCTCAGACTGTATTCAGCAATCTGTGCTCTGGGAAACAACCGGGTGGCACACGCCCTCTGCTCTCACGTAGACGAGGCACAGCTCCTGCAGGCTATAGAGAATAAGTACATGCCAGGTAACACACAGGACATAAAGACAGAACGCCCGCATGCAAGGCGTTCGAGGCTGTCCCTGAGAAATAAGTAGAGGTCAGGTAATACTCCGAGCCATAGACCATGAACTAAACTCTCAATAGTTTACTTCATAATAAGAAGTCAATTGAGATTTCAACACCTATGGATCATAATTGCATGATGCAGGACGGAATAACTGCAGGAAGAGTGGGAAGAAGTATTTTGGTAATACTAATGAAATGTATGTGTTATTCTATACTGTTTTTATTGTGAGCAACTCCCATGAAAAGACCCAATAATGTGTTCCGTCCTCGATACTTTCTGAATTCTTTACTCTGTCCGTAACTCTCGCACACCAAGTCTTAAAAGAATGCTCACAAATATGTAGTTTCATTTAGAAAAATAAAAATAAATAGGCTTAATCATTTTCTACAACAGCTGGCAACTGTTATTTGAACACACATTACTCAAACAGAAGGTATTATGTCACGTGTTGGGACTATTTTCAGCGGCGAATTATTCACAATGGGATCTCTAGTGAGTATTTGTGGCAGAAGCACGCCATATGGGATTGAGTCAAAATACAATGGTGATGAAGCAACATGTCATCCAGTGCAACAATGTGGCTCATTGATGTGTTTCAGAACTTTTTTGATAAGAATGGAGCTCTATGACACAGAGGAAGAAGATATATTAAGTTGTGATGCACACACACATAATGCTTGTTAGGAAGATTCCAGACGTCATCTAAGTGACAAATTGAATACAGTAAACTAGTGTTAAGAAGGGTCTGACTTTGGGCTGTCTCCTTCAAGATGATGTCAGGAAATGGCCATATACACCTATATAGAGAATAAATGAATGTATTTGGTACTACCAGGTAATGGGTGTATTATGTTCACTAGTAACAATGGTAATAAATGGTAAGATTAAGGGTTCATGTTTTAGCTCAACGTTTATAGGTATCGTCTCTCATCCCCAGGTTTGCTACGTGCGGGCTACTACGACCTCCTCATCGACATCCACCTGAGCAGCTACACCACAGCTCGCCTCATGATGAACAACGAGTACATTGTTCCCATGACGGACGAAACCAAGAGCATCACCTTGTTCCCCAATGAGAAGAAGAAACATGGCCTGCCAGGCATCGGCCTCAGCACCTCCCTGAGACCCAGAATGCACTTTTCATCCCCGAGTTTTGTCTGTGGGAACGGACCGTCGTATCGTAACGCCGGCAACAACGGATCAGGAGACTGTTTCCAGTACAGCCCTGAGTTCCCCTTAGACGTACTGAAGATGAAAACCATCGAGATGCTAACGGAGGCGGTGCGGGAGGGGAGCATGCACGTGCGGGATCCAATAGGAGGCACCACTGAGTTTCTCTTCGTCCCCCTCATCAAGCTGTTCTACACCCTGCTCATCATGGGAGTCTTCAAAAGTGGAGATCTGAAGAACATCCTCAGACTGATTGAACCGTCCGTGTTCGCTGAAAGACGGGAAGGTCAGGAGGACACACACACGGAGCTGGAGGCGGTGAAGGAGGGGGAGACTGAGGGAAGAGGAGAGGACGGAGGGCGGAGCATGCCTAAAGAAGGACTGTTACAGATGAAGCTACCCGAACCTGTAAAACTCCAGGTGACACTCAGTTTGTAAATGCGCTTCCACTTGTTTACTACATCGGATTACAGACATAGTGCTTTTTACGAATCATTTTTAATGTAACAGTCATTGTTTTTTTCACTGATAATGAAGCTCTCCTTAAAGTTATAGAAAACTTGATCTAGAATCCCATGTTTTAATATCTACATTTAGTTTTATGTGTGATATACCGTGCATAGCATTTGAAGTTACAGAAAACTAACAAATATTGATAATTTTTAAACACCAATAAATCATTTTGTCAAATAAACAGCTTCTTTCTTTGTTAATTTCACTGATAATTTGACTATGTATTAATAATTAAATAAAATAAAACAATGATATCAAGTGGACTTGAAATCAGTTTTCTTTCACCTGTTATTTAGAAAGTAGATCCCCCATTTTTTGTCTCATTTGCCTCTCAAGGTTTCCAGATTTCACTAAGAATCAAAACAAACAAAATCAGTTTGAACAATTTCAAAGCAGCTCCTTTTCAAATCTGCAATGACAGCAAAGCTCGATGACTGTTCCATACAAACTTGTTGCACCTTTTTCATCATAGCATGTCGTTAAGCCAACACGTGTCTGATCCGTGTATGCAGATGTGCCACGTGCTGCAGTACCTGTGTGACTGCCAGGTGCGCCATCGTATCGAGGCGGCGGTGGCCTTCTCCGACGACTTCGTGGCCTGTCTCCAAGACAACCAGCGGTTCCGCTACAACGAGGTGATGCTGGCACTCAACATGTCTGCAGCCCTCACTGCCAAGAAGACCAAAGAGTTCAGATCTCCTCCACAGGAGCAGGTAGGAACACCTCTGAGGAAGGGAGAGCCTGGTCCGGAGGACTGAACGGTGCAGAGGGATAGCTTGTGCGGGAGTAGAGTGGGCAGGAGGATAATGATGCAACGTAGAAGAAGTGTATCACAGAAGAACACTTTTTCTGTATCACCTAAATACACATATTCAGCTGCAGCCTCTGAACACGGGACATCAGGTAGTTCTCTTTCTCTCCTATTTGACAATGGTGTGAAACTGTACTGACACTGAGGCACTGCTCCATACTTTTGCTCTTGTTTTTGCTGGACACATTGAATCCTTGAATGCATTGCAGACCCCCCTAGTCTACACTGCCCGGAACACGCTCCCAACACTCAGACACTATGAACAAATGCGTGTTGGATTTCAGTGATGTAATCTTAATGGTTGTTGTGGAAGTATTCAATGAACTGGACTCGTATCACAGTCCCTGGCGCGTGTCATTTCAGATCAACATGCTGCTGAACTTTAAGGACGAGAAGCAGGAGTGTCCCTGTCCTGAATACATCCGAGAACAGCTGCTGGACTTCCACGAGGACCTGATGAGACACTGTGGTAAACTACCAATCAGCTTCACCTACCCAGCCAACCAAACATTCAAATGATATCCAGTTACCGACAGAGATCAATAGGGATCATTAATAATAATAACAACATGTGGCAGTAATATCTATATTCTGTATAGTCATTAACTATCAACTTACAGTCTGCACAGTGCACTGATTTCTCCATTCCGACAGGTATAGAGTTGGATGAGGAGGGAGGGATAGATGGGGACAGTGACTTCACCATCCGGGGACGTCTCATGTCGTTGGTGGAGAAGGTGGCTTACCTGAAGAAGAAGATGGGCAACCTGCCAAAGGAGAAAAAAGAAAGGAAACCCAGTAAGTCCTCTGCACTAGAGCAATGGGGTACAATGTACACATGTACACATTAAAGCAAATCATTTCAAATAAAGAAGTACAATAATGAATTAGAAAGATGAAACGTTTGTTTTTGAATGCTTTAAATGCAGGAGATCTTAAAGATCTACTCTTGACGAGATCTTTGTCCAGTGGAATCAAACTGCTTTTAGGACATTCAGCCTTCATTTCATTGTCATACATTTAATACTTGACTCCTTTCTTCACCGGGATTGTAAAAAGGCCACAAAGTCCATGAATATGAGTTTATAGTTCCTTTTGATTCCTCCTTTGCATTCAGGAGTTCGGTTTGTGGTATTTTCCTCACGGAATATTTTGTTAATCTTCTTCACAGAATATTTCGTTGTTGTTTTCCCCTCTGGCGTTTCAGAAAATACCGCAACAAACAACACGTTGAGCATAAATGCATTTGTGCGGGCTTGTAGCTCGCAGTGCCTCGCGCAATTATCAACAAAGCTTAAGCCTTTGACAACAGCAAAATAATCAGCATGCTGTACACACATCAGTCACTTTGGGCTTGTTGGAGGTTATAAACAATACTGCAGCAGCACTGGAGTCTGTTTTGGAAATGTAAAGTGAAATAATCTGGAAAGAAAAGAAGAAATAGGATTTTCTGATTGTGGACCAACAATCCCCGCCATCACTCCCTAACTCTGTCTCTGTTCTGCAGGTACGTTGCAGCAGCTGATTTCTGATACGATGGTCCGCTGGGCTCAGGAGTCAGTTATTGAGGATCCAGAGCTGGTCAGAGCCATGTTTGTCCTGCTGCACCGCCAGTATGATGGCATTGGAGGACAGGTAGGGTTTGAGCTTGTGCGTGTGTTTCTCTTAATAGAGATGCCATACCATTGAAGACCCTGTTTACGCCGCTACATTAGAATATGACATACGTGGGGCCTAATGGTCATCTGTCTCCTCTAAATACTCAGCCATGACATTGTTGTGTTGGGGTACAGAAAGCAAGGGCGTAGGTTTGCATAGGGTCCATAGGGACTAGTCACGACCAAAGTTTGGGAAAGACACAATTGTCCCCACCAATATTTCCTCACCAAATTCACGGTAAACGCATTCAAACGGCACAGATCGGGAGCGAGTGAAGGACTTTGGAAAGATTAATGTGAGACAGCATCCGGTTTCTTCAGACAGACATCCGGTTTTCAGAATAAGATGCCAACAAAGTATGAATTATATTCACATTAAGTATAAAACATGCTACCTGCATCTCGTGAGTTAAAGGGAAAATACACCTAAATTGTGCGTAAAGTGTCTTTATTCTTTGCTCGCTGGGTCACCATCATCACCTCTGAGTTACAGCATCGTAGTGATGAAGAGTAGAGCTGCATCACATGCTCTGACTGTCATGAAGACACAACACACACATGTAGATGAAACGTGTGGAACATGTTGTTCCTGTTGCACAGCAGTGGAACGTTTCACACACAGTCACACACTGAGCACAGATAGTGAAGAGATAGAACTGCTGCTGTGTGAAGAGAACACTGCTGCTAACAACAACCTGATGTGTTTAAAGTGTTTACAAACCAAATGTTATTGACCTTTAGTTCATATAGCAGTACTTTTAAAATAAAAGTGCGCAATACACTACTTTTGAATTCATTATTAAACTTTGCCATAACAATGAGATTAATCGCGATTAATCGCAAACAATCCATGCTATTAATCGCGATTAAATATTGTAATCGTTGCCCAGCACTAGTAATAATTGCATAAAGGAGGAAAGCACTTTATTTGTAGCCTATTAAGTGCTGCAGAATAGATTTATTTTTAATTTTTTTTGTCGTTTTTGTCTGCACAACTGGGAAAAGTTTTTTATATATATTTTGGATATAGAATATACTGTTACTGTATATTGACATTTTAGCAGAACATTTTTTATTCATTTATTTAATTATTTATTATTATTATTATTTATTTGGTGCAGAATACTGTTTTGTATTTAAACTAAGGTTTTGTTACTGTTATTATGATTAAATCAGTTCCAAGTTACACAAATGTTAATATATTTTAATAAAGTTTGCCTGTTCAACATAATATCAACCAGGGGCGTCGTTAGGCCTATTTTAGGGGGGCTCAAATGTTCTTCAGCCCCCCCAAATAATTTGGCATTGTTGGCTTTAAAAAAAAAAAAGGAAAAAATTTTTATTTTTATTTTGGTGATGTCATTAAATTAAATTAAATTTCTCACATGGACAAGTTATTTATAACTCTAACATGCTACATATGTGCGTATGTTCTGGTTTGTATGTTTTCTCCCCCTTCAAATTACAATCCAATAGCCTGTCATCATACTTAACAATGTAAAGTTGACACTGTCAGGTCCATTCTCCATCCATTGTGTGCAGTCCCTTTAAGAGTTAGGATTTGGGAGTGATGCGGATATTCTTTATTTGAGAAAAGTTCATATTTGTGTTGTGAAATTTCACTATGACCCTGAAGTTCTGTCTCTTGTGTTATCATATACTGAACGCAAGCAAAACTACAGAGCAAAATCACACTCTTTCTGATTGAACCAATCTATGAACTGTCTGAAACAATGGATATCCTCGGCCCCAAATGGGCCCCAAAAACAATTGTGTGCAAACATGCCACTCCCCTTGGGGCTAAGCCCCCCCTTTCTTTGAATCCTAGAAAAGCCCCTGAATTATCAACTAAGACTTTTTTAGATGGTGGGGGGACGACGGCTGGCAGTGTCCCTACCAATGCTGAGACCAAACCTACGCCCTTGACAGAAAGCATACCTCAGTGTTATCTAAAACAATATATTATATTCAAACTCTGCCCAGCAACATGTCACCTCATGAGATTTCAGAACGAGACATCTCCTTGAGCTAGACTTTTTCAATAATGCTGTCAGTGGCTAAAAAAGTGGATGTTAATGATGGTGCCAAATTTCTTCAAATGATTACATTGCAGCACATTTGCTGTCTCCAGCTTTCCCCATCAATACAATCCACATTAGTCCCATCCAAACAAAAACATGGTCAAATAGGGTCCAGGTTGAAAAATAGGGAAGTTACCCTTACCATGTCACAGCAACGTTCAAGTTTTGATACCTGTTTCCTGTCCCTCTCTTCCAGTGTGTTTATTATGTGTGTGTGTGTGTGTGTGTGTGT
>NW_022280178.1:307997-311705 GCF_004355925.1 Anarrhichthys ocellatus
TCTCTCTCTCTCTCTCTCTCTTTCACTACAGTCGGTTAGTTGTTGTGTCAGTTCTGTCCAGGTCCTGAGTGTAGACCTTTAAACCTCGTCCTTACCTGCTCTGTACTTGTAGCTACTTTTCTGCCTTACACTCACCATTCCAATATCTCTTTTTTTATCTTGGCCAATTATAACTGGTTATACTGTGTAAAGTCTTAGTCCACTTCTAAAATGTGTCACGTCTTCCTCTTCCACAATAAGAATGAACTGATGATGACTTCTTCTCAAATACACCATATAGATGTTAAGATTAAAAAATCCAGACATCTCCAGGCAGAAGTAGTAGAAGTGTAGCTAGGGCTGTCTAAAACACAACCCATGTTTGCCTCCCTCTCAGGATTTGTACAGTATCTGGCACATTCTAAATATTACTAATATTTACCATCACCCCTACCCTCACGGCCATGTAGACAACCTACAGTCAGCTGGTGGTTGTGTCTTAGTAACTGAGATGGTTGTTATCTGTTGTGAAGTGTACAATTCCATCTGTGTTCTCACTGTCTATCTCTGTCCTTTCCTGACTCACTCTCTTAGGGCTGCAATTAATACAAAAATTACCCCCAATCAGCCAACCAAAACTATAGATTCATTAAAACTGCACTCATCAATGTTTGTTTTACTCAGGAGTTGGTGGAGATCAAAAACAGACACAAACACAACTCCACATGAAGGTTAACGCATAACCGGGAACTGTTTGTTATATATGTTTATGATGTATTTATAGTTTGTTTAGGCTCCCCCAAAGTGGCCAAAAAATTATCAATCAGTGCAGCTTTTACTTTGCTGGACATCAATGGCCTCATGCTGATTGTCAATATTCTTTTCATTAATAATACAACAAGTGATGCACATGGCAAGTATATTGAAAGTGACATGGTATAATCAGAAGTATAAGAAGCATGGGTTCATGGGTCAAACAAACAGACTGCTGCTGTCGTCCTGTGGGAAACAAAAAGTAAAAGTTCACTTTAGGCTTCTTATGTACTGTTGTTACATTAGTTACGTAACTTTACGAAAGAAAGTTATTTGTTATCTATTTACATTTTTACGGTTGTTATGTTACGTTGTTACATTACTATTTTAACACAAACTATGATTGTTTTCTGACCGTAACCAAGTAGTTTTGTTTCACAACGTACCATATCTGTTGTTTGTGCTTTGTCAGTTCATACAAGGGTGAATACACTCAGTTTCCAATGTATTAGACACCCTTAGCTTAAGACAGCCCAGTTGAATCGGTCCAGATCTTCACTCTGTGACGGTTGTAGTTTTCACTCTATAACTTTTCAGAGGCGTTGCTTCAGTTGCCAAGGATATTGTTTGTGGTGCTGTTGAAGTGTCTTTCATTATACAGATACGTATTATACATTATACATTGATGAAATTGGCTAGAACAAATAATATGAATATGATTTATCCAACTGTTATAGTACAGCTAATCTTACCTTAGGCCAGACCAGAAGACACAAATATTAAACGATTCAGTATTAGCACAAACCAAATTATATTTCATTGTTTTGAAGAGTTTTAAGAACAGTGTAATGTTAAAGGCTGTATATTCTTGATGAAATATTTTAAAGTATTTAATGTTTGTATTAATTTGCACAACAACAACAAAAAACAATGTGTCAGTGGTTGCAGCCTGATTACTTCTCATCTGTCACCTCTTCATCCTGTCTGTTGCTCTACCTCTCCTCCTTTTCTCTGTCAGTGTTTTGGAGTGTTTTGGACTGTAAAGTGGCTGTTTCTGGCCATGCTGCTCTGTGAGTGGAGAGGGGGGGGGGGTGAACTCTGATCCTTTTCTCCTTCCTTCCTTCCTTCTCTCTTTTTATTGGCTGAGCTGTGGTCCGTAGTCAGTGTACCTGTCCTTCATGACTGTTTTGAGAAAAGATCATTTGATTAACCAGTCTTTATTTTATTTTATGTTGTGACTTTTTTTCCTCCAGTATTTTAAATTCATGATTTGGTTGTAGTTGTAGTCTTGCATTATACTGTGTATAGTGTTCAAACCTAACCTTTTTGATTGAAAATTCTATGTGCATTTATTGTACACCACATCCTTAGCTTGTCATTTTTTTACATTTCTATTTATAATCCTTGTTAAGATATTAGGAATAGAACGTTTATATGGTCAACTGTGAAAAATATATTCCCCTTCTCTGGTTTATCACTGTGTTGGGAATAAGCCTGAAAGTGCCTTTACACAATCACTTAATGTATGTTTCGCTGATTCTTACAATTTTAGAAACAAATGAATTGTCATTAAAAATGACAATCTTTTTCCATAAGAAATACACTGTTAGGTTACTTACTATTATTATAGAACATTCTATTGAAGTCCAAAGAGAAGGACTTTCGGGGTCCCAGAAGACCATCAGAGGACTCAGAAGGGAGGCCAGACTGTTTTAACACCGGCTTCAACCGTCACCAGCCGATAGAATGGGAGTCTTCAGTGTTTCTCAGCCTCATAGATGGGTTAGAAAAAGCTCGCTACACAAATGAGTAGGTTCAGAAGGAAGTTATCATCTATTCACACGGTTTATCACCGATATGAATACAAGAAGACGAAGACGACCACTAGTGGCTGTACTAATTATGATCAGAGTTTGGGTGTATTCTTGGGTCAAACAAACACAGGACTTTTACCCAGGAGAATGCTGTTCCTGACCCGCTTGAAACCAAAAGACAACATTGACTTATTTTGCAGTACCATTGTTATGTGACTTGCGTACTTAATTACCGCAAAGTTACGTTAAAGAAAAATACTTCTTTTAACTCTTATTTTAATCTTGTTTAATCCTGGACAGGACTTTCACCCGACAGACCCCCTTTCATGTCCCGTGTGTTTCCAATACTTTTTTTACGTAACTTATGTACGTTAGGTTTCACTTTCACAACGTTACAGGTGCATTTAGGTCCATCTCAAGCAGTAGAATGCTCGTGATAACCACTGATGATTCCCATTCTATTGGCAGATATTGTTAAATATGGGTGCACCACGTGGAACATTTTCATTAACTCCTGAATCCGAACATCACACCCTTTGTGAAGGACGCACAGTTTTATTTTTACTACAGAGTAACATATAAAAACACTTCAATTCTGGTATTATCAGCAGGTCTAATTTTGTTTTCAGTAAAAGTCATTTTAGGCCATTAGTAGAAGTAAACCTCTGACATCCTGGTGGCACTGATTCATTGAAAATGTTACTCTTTCATTGAAAAAGAAACTGCACTTTCAGTCTTGTTCTGCTTCTACAGATTTTCCTCCCTCAGCCCAGTCCACTTTGTCTTCATATTGTCTGGATGTATTCTGTTACTGTTTCTGTTATTGTGAAGTGTCTCATCTCTCTTTCTCTGACCTTATTTTCCATTTGCATTTCCTTGGTTCAAAGCAGCATTTTAGCACAGTCAGAGCAGCTGTCCTCAACTTCCTCAATGCATTCGTAATCTATGTATAATCTACAATGACAAGCGGTAACCAACACCTTTCCTTTTAACCAAACCAGTCTTTTGAGAAAACATGAACACAGCCTAACTCCAGTCCTGACTGTAAAATGCTGCAGTTTAAAAACCAACCAATCCACCACCAAATGATGTAGCTGTCCACTGCTCATCCAAGAGTGTGTGTGTGTGTGTGTGTGTGTGTGTGTGTGTGTGTGTGTGTGTG
>NW_022280178.1:311715-317587 GCF_004355925.1 Anarrhichthys ocellatus
GTGTGTGTGTGTGTGTGTGTGTGTGTGTGTGTGTGTGTGTGTGTGTGCGCATTGGGTCAGAATGGTGTATTATGAGCTTACACCTTTCACTGACTGAAAGAAAAACACTTTGAATTTTCCATCTCTTTTTAATACTTCTTCACTCTCCATCCTCCTGTCTGTCTGTCCCTTTCCTACATGTTGTCTGCTTTTGTCTCCCCTGTTCTCTGACTTTTCTTTCTGTGTATGTGTGTCTGTTTATATGAATGTGTGTGCGCACTCGCGTGTGTGTGTTTGCACGTGCCTGTGTTCTCGTGTGTATGTTTGTGCATATGTGTGTCTGCATGTGTGTCTGTCTGTGTGTGTGTGTGCATGTATGTGTATGGGTGTGTTTCTTCTCTCCGGCCAGGTGAGAAGGTCATGCAGGATGATGAGTTTACCTGTGACCTTTTCCGCTTCCTGCAGCTGCTCTGTGAAGGACACAACTCAGGTGTGTGTGCGACTTCTCTCTTCTGTGAATTGATTGAGTATATGGCTGAGCACAGGGGCGTTTCTAGGATTCAAAGAAAGGGGGGGCTTAGCCCCAAAGGGAGAGGCATGTTTGCGCCTGCAATTTTTTTTGGGGCCCATATGGCGCAGCGGATATCCATTGTTTCAGACAGTTCATAGATTGGTTCAATCAGAAAGAGAGTGATTTTGCTCTGTAGTTTTGCTTGCATTCAGTATATGATAACACAAGAGACAGAACTTCAGGGTCATAGTGAAATTTGACAACACAAATATGAACTTTTCTCAAATAAAGAGAGAGAAATTATTTTCCTGCTTGTAAAGGAAAGACGGATAAACTAGCTTTCAAATCCTAACTCTTAAAGGGACCGCACACAATGGATGGAGAATGGACCTGACAGTGTCAACTTTATATCGTTCAGTATGATGACAGGCTATTGGATTGTAATTTGAAGGGGGAGAAAACATACAAACCAGAACGCACGCACATATGTATGTTAGAGTTATAAATAAGTTTTTTTTTTTTTTTTTTTTTTTAAAGCCAATAATGCCAAATTATTTGGGGGGGCTGAAGAACATTTTAGGGGGACTTCAGCCCCCCTAAAATGGCCCTAACGGCGCCCCTGCGCTGAGCATCTAATTATGGGAAACGTTATTAATGCTATTAAGGCTGGTTTGAATGCTGATTACTGTTTGAATCGGAAATTTGTTTCTTCAACCAACATGTAAACATTTTGTTTTTGTCTTAGTCTCTTAAACTCTTTAAGCTTTCCTCTATGCAGAATGAATTCTGAGGAATTACATAAAATGTCATGCAATGTTGTATAGAAATGTTACCACTACTTTATTTATTCAATTATTCAACACCTTCTACAAGCGCAAAACTGCTGGTGTTTGTGATATCCTGTTTCAGACTTCCAGAACTACTTGAGGACGCAAACAGGGAACAATACTACGGTCAACATCATCATCTCTACTGTTGACTACCTCCTCAGAGTACAGGTTAGCTCCTTCTCTTCACTTCTGCTGGTTCCTGGTTGAAATGAAATGAGTCTTCATGGAGTCAAACAGTTCTCATACAGACATAAGACACAGACAATAACATAAAACAAAACTTCCATTATTTTACATTTGACTCATTTCTTCTAAAAGACAGTTCAGTGTGAACTTAAGCAACACAAATAACTAGTTAATAATAATAAGTTTTATTCTTTACTATTTAAATCTAATCTAAAAGGAAATTCTTCTTTTCTCTTTTAAAATCAGTTTTTTTAAATGTTTTTGCAATTAATACAGTTATGATGCCATTTCATGCACCTCTTTATTTGCAAAGACACAGAGATGCTGCACCAAGTACTTAGTTAACAAAGAATTTTCACATGACCTGGTGACAATGTCCTAGGCATTTGCCACCATTAGTTATTGCCTGTCTCCCAAATGTACACACCTCTTCCAAGAAAGTCAGTTGGAATCATGTAGATGTACACAGACCCAGGACAGACCATGCACATCTTTGTATTGCTGTATTGTCTTGCAGAGCCACCCTCTGGTTTATCTTAGACTAACTGTATTCACCATTTTGCAAACTTGCAGTTAATCAATGCAGTGAATTATTGTCAACAGTTTGTGAATGTCCCCCAAAGACATGGTATAGAAAATAGTAAAAGTGACAGTGTTCTGCCTGTATTACTTGATGGAAAGTTCCTTTTTAAATCGTTAAACTTACATTATGCTCCCTCAGTATAGTGCAGATCCCCATCCGGTGTGTCTCCCCCTCCCCTCCCAAACAAAGACTGTCCCACCGGCTCCCTCACAGGCAAGATGGCAGCGAATATAAAAAACAAAACAGGGATTTATTCATCTCTTATGGTGCCTAAATTTAGTGGATCATATAAAAACAATGTATGGAATTAATCTGCAAAATGAGACCAAACTTTTAATCTCAGTTGTTGAGCCAAGACAAAGGCCAAAATGTGATAGACGGACACACACACACACACACACACACAATCAAACACATGACTTCCCCACAGTCTTACGCCTGACAAGAGATAATAATAATAATAATAATAATAATAATAAAAACTGTTTTACTGGTTGTTAATCTGTCTCATTGTTGTCTTCTTTACATCTCTTCCAGGAGTCCATCAGTGATTTCTATTGGTATTATTCTGGGAAAGATGTTATTGACGAGCAGGGCCAGAGGAATTTCTCCAAGGCAATAAATGTGGCCAAGCAGGTTTTCAATACGCTGACAGAGTACATCCAGGTACGAGAAGACACTGACTTATTCCTGTTTCAGTCAGTGTTATAAACTGACACCTCTATCTCTTAGAAAAGTCTCAAAAGTTGATGAAAAGGTTAAATAATCCAAATTGAAGGTGTTTAACAGTCATAATTAGTCTTTGGTGATTATTAGACGTCCCTTACCAGACTGAGCTGTTGCTACATTCAAATGCTAAACATGAGTAAGACGGAGATCTTTCTAACTTCTCAACATATTCATTTGAGGAAATGTTTACAGTGACAGTAATAAGAAAGGGATTTGTTGGCAGTAGCCATGCTTGTCTGTTTTTGGGTATGACAAGAAATCAGTCATCTGACAGACACATTTTCTACCATGTAGGTAATGGACAGCTTGAAAAGCAACATTACATTGATATTCTACTATATAGGATGTTCCTGTAGCAAATGCTCACATATATGACTGTCGGAAACCTGATTATGATTGTTCCTAATGCTGTTGTAGGGTCCGTGTACTGGCAATCAGCAGAGTTTGGCCCACAGTCGACTGTGGGACGCTGTGGTGGGGTTTCTGCATGTCTTCGCTCATATGCAGATGAAATTGTCTCAGGTGAGTTAAAGTCACTGTGGACAAGGTGGTGACAATATAATCACAACATCCCCAGTTTGAGTTCAGCCATGGACCTCTTTTACCGCATCTCTCTGTCCCGTTGTTTCCTGTCACATCTCCACTGTAAACTATCTTATGTGGGAAAAACGTTTCCAAATATAGTACCTCACCGTCTACCACTACCATACTATACCACCGCAACTGTTGGGACCAGCCTCCCTGAAGAAAGCTCATCTTGGTTATTTGTATAGCTAAAGCATGAAAGAACCAGAAGAAAGGATGAACTGAGCGTTTTGCTCACGGCAGCCAATACATTTTGAAGACTTCCTGGAACTCCTCCACCTGGGAACATATTATAATGTCCTCCTCGTTAACATTAAACTGCATTCGTGCTTTTTGCCTTCAGGGTATTCATTTCTAATTCTGAATTAATAAAGCAAAGGGGATATGATAAACATCTCCTAGAATTCATAGTAACCTTCCTTCAATATGGCTGCTAATTCCTTCACATTCTCATCATATACTGTATAAATATCTAACTTTAAAATATCAATTTGAGAAACCTCTCTGAGTTTGTTCTCCCTGCGATGGCTCAGAAAGTCTTTTTGTCTCCTTCTTTTTTCACATCAGGACTCCAGTCAGATTGAGTTACTGAAAGAACTGATGGATCTTCAGAAAGATATGGTGGTCATGCTGCTGTCTATGCTGGAGGGTAGGTTTGCTTTCATAAGTACTCTGTTATTAAATATTAAAGCAGGAGTAGCTTACTGAAAGAGTTAATAGAATGACACAAACAAAAGGTCACAAGGTTATCACATGGGTATTTGCACTGTTAAATGATATTATTCAAATCAGTCAGCAGTGTTTGCTAAGTTTGATGCTACTAACAACATTTAATCATCTCTCAAAAAAGCTGTTTGAGTGAGTGGACACACATGGCTATTAAAGGGCTTTTCCATGTTGCTGTCTATAGTGCTAGACAGGCTGATGATGGAGTAAATAGACTACTTTAGGTGTCTGCAGGCAGGGTTTGTATCGTTGCAATGAGGTGCCTTCAGGAACTGAAAACAAACTGTGAAAGGGTTAAAGTTGTAAGATGAAAACATGGACAACACCCAAACCTGTCAATCACCGTGTAGCCCCGCCCTAAAGCATCCCCTGCTTTATGGTCTGTTTGACTCTAAATGGACCATTATCTACTAAATGAACATCATGCTGTATTGAAGAAGACTTGAAACTAGAGATTGAGACCATAAACCAGGTGTCCCCAACTGGCGGACCGCGGTCCGGATCCGGACCCAGACGCATCCGGACCCAAGATCTCAAACCAATAGATAATTTTGAAACCTACATATTACAGAACCAGTTTACATGTTAACCGGCACAACTTATTCAGCCGTTACGGCACTTGTTCAGCGGTGCAGGAAACATGCCGACCAATGTGTTGTAAATCACATCACGTGATGCAGCTCAGCCAATCAAATATGGGTATTCTGACATGTTTCCTGATTTGAGTGAGATGAGGTGTACACACACCGTGACAAACGAGGGAGAGACGAGGAAATAGAAAGAAGAGCAGGAATATATCGCTGATCAGAGAAGTTATCCCACATGACATTCTCCAAAAAGAGAAACGTGTTCAGAGAGAACAGAATTTATAAGCATGAATGAACAGACTCTTCTATGTTAATTCTTCTCACAGGAAGTTAGAACCAGCATGTCTCATATGTTCAGAAACGTAACTATTGATAAAAGCGGCAAATTAAGCGCACTACCAGACAAAGCACAACTCTTTTGAACAAACGTACCATCTCCCATCTAAATGAAGACACAGAAAATAAACCTAAGAGCCCAAAATGATCAGAATCCTAACACATGAATTCACTTCACAACAATAATGTTACCAGAGAGAATAGAGCTGAAACAAGTGGTTCAATAACCACAGATAAAGTCCATGCTCACTGATTTATCTTGTTAGATAAAAAATATAATATTGTGGCTTTTTGATTGACATCACTTCACACTGAATGAACTGAATTTAAAGCTGCAGGACAATTCAGTGAAATTAATTTCTCTAAAATGAATTACTTTATTTTAAGATGCACATTTCTGAAAATATTTCTGTTATGTCAGTTATTCTTTAATCCAGCCCTTATTGTACTTGAAACGAGAAGAACATTTATTTATGTATTTCTATGTATTATTTATAATCCATCCAGTTAAATTTGAAAACTGAGAATAATAATTGTTAAAAAATAATTGATGTGTACTTCCTTTATTTGATTTGACAGTTGTTGACTACACAGATACATTGTTACTACTACTAGGCTTCTTGAATATATTTATATATATATGCCACTAAATAGCGCAAGTTAGATATTATTGTAATGTTTTGGACCTTTGCCCGAGGAGATTTTCTCAATCTGGACCTTTTGGAATTTTAGTTGAAGACCCCTGCTATAAACTCATGTTTACAATGTTTACTGAGGTAATAAATCAAGAGAGAAGTAGAGTCATTTTCTCATAGACTTC
>NW_022280178.1:342587-381587 GCF_004355925.1 Anarrhichthys ocellatus
ATATTTATTATACATATATGGTTAGAAATATATTTACCTGTAGATGGACCAGGTGTATATAGGGGCCTCATTTTGTTTGTGTGTGTAAAGAATTAGTGGAGGCAACTAGACACTGGTGTCAACGTTGGTGCGATTGTCGACTTTTAAAAATAAAAGAAGCATCTTCTGAAACCTCTCTGGACTCCTGAACTGTTCATTTGACTCCATGGCCACTCAGGCATGTTTACATAGGCCAACCCTGGAAGTTAGCGTCGCAGTGGGTTCCCTCAACAAAAAGCCAATGGTATTTTTCCTTTGGATTATTATACTTTTATGATTTTTGAAGCAATCGACAGAAGTAAAAAACTAACATTAGGCTATAAACAAACTACACCGCGGTTGCATGAGTGGAAGTATTCACAACGAGGCTGTGACGGTGGACTAGTCGGCGAGATGACTTTTTGTTGTCTCATTTAGCCACTTGTTAGCAACTGCCTTTTTGAAGACACTTAAAGCTTCAAAATGACTTCCTGTTGTATTTGTATCGTAGACTAAAATGTTAACCACAGACCTATTCTCAGACATCTAACCAAAAAACCCAATGAGGCAAGGGAACCGGAAGTCCAAAAAAGGTTGACTCATTTCCGGGTTTTAGGAATCCTGCACCATGTTACAGCCCCTTACCCCCAGAGGCTTATCAGTCGTCAGACCGATAGCCAATGGGTTCCCAGATTGGTGTTCTTGTGGTGAGGATGGCCTCTGAGTGAGGCGACGGTCCTGAAAGATACATATACAAGTTTTCTTTCATTTACTATTGTGTTATATTATGAAAATAATGCTGAGAACGGTATGCATTGTGATTTATCCTAATGCTAAACCTGTTATGCGTTTTATTTTGCCAGTGAGATAAAGCATCGTATGAATGCTAAAGATTGCTGTTTTAGCTGTCCTCTCTGACCAACGCCCTCTGAGTCAGATGAAGGCCCTGAAAGCTACAAAAGCACATTTTCGCTCATGTTATTTCTGTGTTATTTTATGAACATAAATAAATACCAATATGTACTTCACTTGCAGCTCATATTGCTGCAGTGTTTAACAGTGGTGTCTGTGGTGGGATGAGGTTGATCAAACCTTGCAAAGTAAAATAGTTTCTTGAGAAAAAAGAAAAGAAAAATCTGTTTCTGAGTTTTTCTGAAATGTATTACTTGACAATCTCAAAGAATTTGTCTAAATATTGCTAAATATTTACAGTAATTATTTTTACTTTGTTCTGCAATGTCCCTAAAATGCTGTTGTATTCAATGTGGAATGTGAGTTGATGGTATCGGGTTTCACTAGCACGACTTTGATACTGAAAGCAGGGTCTGCTTCAGAGGCTCAACGCTGGTCATATGGTATCGCACATGGTCGTCCTCTGAGCATCTTTTCCCTGTTATCAGGCTGAACTCCATCGATGTCAAGTACCAGATCTGGAAGCTGGGGGTTGTATTCACAGACAATGTGAGTATGTCGAGGCACAGCCATGCATGTCTGCATGTAGATTCATTGCTGAGTTTCACGTTCACAAATAACATAACAGTAATTCTTAACTTTTAATGAAAATTAAGTTTTTCATTGATAAAAAAATATTAAACTGTGCCTTAATTTACCATCATTTTCTGATTCAAATAAACCACACTATCAATACATTACACTCTGTATATTGCCTTAAACTGACTTATTGAATACAATTATAGCTGTTACTGATGTGGTTTCTTGCCGATATGGGAATATTTCATGAACTATGTATTTATTACCTGGGTATGTACAGCAAAAAAATTGTGAAACTTAAAACCCGAAATCTTGAAACATCTTCTGTATTAATTAAAGACAATCATGATGTAATTATTTCAAACTTGCACAAAGAACATCTTGGTAAAAACATATATATTTTAAGAAACGCATCAGTAATATATACATTAATATAGTAAATGTTTTATCAATGTAGGGTTTTACGTTCAGCTTTCTGTCTCTACAGTCACTTCAAATCACGTTATCATGAACTGATTGACTAACCTGCAAATACAGCCACAAATTGAGCATTGGTATGATTTGACTAACCTCTCTCTCCCTGGCTCCTTGCAGTCCTCCCTGTATCTGGCCTGGTATATGACCATGTCCATCCTGGGTCACTATAACAACTTCTTCTTTGCTGCCCATCTGCTCGACATCGCCATGGGCTTCAAGACACTCCGAACCATCCTGTCCTCAGTCACTCACAATGGCAAACAGGTAAACTACTGCGTTCTCAGCTGCAGTATAGTCAACATAAATACAACTGCACACATATTTTGACTTTAGCTCGCTTGTACTCAAACACCTAGCTGCAACTACTCTATGTTATACAAAATAACATAGAAATGATTTAGTCCCCATCTAAAGTGCCACTGGCAGACTAGACAGCTAGCTGTCTAACGTCTACGCTGATGATACTCAGATCTACCTTCAAGACATTAAATGTGTCTAAGACATTAAAGAATGGTTAGCTCATAATTTCTTTTATTTAAATGAGGACAGGAAAGAGATGCTACCCTTTGGCCCGCCACACCATACCACTGTTACTGTCAACAAGTCATTTAAAACACTGCAGCCAGGTTATTAACGGGGTAAGAAAACATGAGACCACATCACCCCTATCCTTGCATCATTACACTGGCTCCACGTTCATATCAGGATGAACTTCAAAATATTTCTAATCCCCCATGTGGCCTGCTGGCTGTGCCCTGTTCATAGAGGGAAAAGGCAGGGATGGGGCTTTTAGTGCAGCGGGTCCTCGGCTCTGGAATAGCCTGCCTGAGGTCGTTAGACAGGATGAGTCTGTTGATGCTTTTAAGAAGACCCACTTTAATGCTCTGGCTTTTAACTGTGTTTTACCTGTTTGAATCCAATTCTCTGGGTTTTTTGTTGAATTTGTTCTATTTTTTATCTTGTTTTATTTATATTCATGCACATATATGTATCTGTGCTTGTATGTGTAAGCTTATATTTATGTCTTTTTGAAGCACTTTGGTGCAAAACCTGTTTGCTTTTTAAAGTGCTATATAAATGAAATATGCTGTCTGGATACAAAGACAATATACAGTATATATATATTTGGGAAGATGCGGAAAGCAGAAACGGCTGATCAGTCATGTGAGTAAAATGTTTGCTCTGTCAGAATTTATCCGGCAAAGGTGTTTCTGTAATCAATTCGGCGCATCAACCACCTTAAGCTAGCATAAAAGCTTTTTTGCGCAATTGAGGAAGTTTTCCATTTCCATAGAGCTTTTTTAATGCGATATATAAAAATGCGCCTAAAAATATGTGAATGTCAATTTCAGATATCAGTATCTCTGCCACGATGCTGGTGAGCATCCAAATGTATCTTAACAAACAATGAACCAAATCAAATGTGTCAAATATTCAGCTGACATGCAAAGTCGGTCACCTTGTTAGGTCTTAATTAGTTTAGTTTCATTATAATTAAAGTGTTTAATGATTCTCCATTAAAAAAACAAAAACAGTATGAACCCCATTTAAATTAACCTTACTAGTTTGTTGCACTTATTGTATTCGTTTGTTTCTGTATTAGTTTGTTTCTGTACTTCTGCTCTGGTTTATGCTCTTAGATGCTTGTTTAAAGGAGATGCACTTATGACTTCTGGTGACTAGTAGTTCTCTTGAAAACCGATGTTGAATACACTTATTGTAAGTCGCTTTGGATAAAAGCGTCTGCTAAACGACTGTAATGTAAGTGTGTTGCAGACAAAATATATTGTCTTTACCTACAGGCATATGAAGTCCAAATTTACCGAGGAAAGAAAAGTGAAGAACTGAATGCTTAACCCTAAATAATAATTTTTTTTTAAATGCAAAAGAGCTGACTGATAATGATCTACTTGAGTTAACAATGTTGTACTATTATGCATCACAGCAGCCTCGTCCTCTCTCCTGTCTTCCAGCTGGTGTTAACAGTTGGCCTGTTAGCAGTGGTGGTGTACCTCTACACAGTAGTGGCCTTCAACTTCTTCAGGAAGTTTTACAACAAGGGTGAAGATGGAGAACTGCCAGACATGAAGTGCGACGACATGTTGACAGTGAGTATGAGTAGGATTGTTTAGCTTTTAGGTGCTGTAGTGCGGTCAGACCACAGACTGAATATAAAAGTGGACGTAGTCACCGCGACATCGTCCATTGCTTTGTGGACTATGGTCTATCTGTGAGACCGCAGTACAACAGGTCACGACTGCTACATGCCACAGCATCAAAACAGGAGCAGTTCAATCTCGGGCAAGCCTCCGAGGCCGAGGGGCTTTATTTCTAGGGTTTGCAAGCTGATATCGGTGCCAATATGTGCTTTTACTGTGTGCTGGTCATTGTTGGCCGGATTGTTTCATAAGTAGCCAGTTTACAAGCTCATTTTAAACTGATATAAAGCAAATCTTTTGCAGACGACAGCCGGTGGGTTCAAAGATTTCCTTTCAGTCAATGTGTTCTGCCTCCTCCTTTGCTCCCATCTCGTTGCCTCCTGAATCTAACATGTTTCATTCTGTTAGGTGTGTGAACATGGGGTTCTATGGGGATTGACCTCGTTTTTGCAGCCAGCCTCAAGAAGCCATTTTAGGAACTGAACTTTTAGACACTTTAGCGTAAGTCCGACACATTCTCAACGTATTGTGCTTTACTAGAATGGCAAATACAGTTGAGTGCAATGACTCAAAGGAGCATCCCAGCACAACAGCATAACTTTGATGGCCAGTGTTAACTGTGAGCATTATGACAACATTTTACATTGGGATAAGGAACAAATACTTGATATGACATTTAATAAATGAGCTTACAATGAATACAATATGGGTGAGGGGTGAGTTAATAGTGTTTGAGGTGTGTCGACAAGTAGCCGTCAGATGTATGGTGACAGTAAGTGATTGGATATGAAGAACTGATGTGAACCAAAAGCTATACTGGGAGCTGAGACTGATCTTTCTGGTGACTTTTCAAGCAGATATTCTGAAACTAAAATCTGCACATTACATCTGTTAAGATATCTTTATCTTTAGCTCTGTGCAGTAGCTCACTGATGTTACGCACATGTCAGTAAAGCCTGTCTCATTGAAAGTAGGAAGTATCCGAGGAGCCTGTCAGTAAAGAGCGTCCAGCTCCATTTATGGACAGAAAGTCATGGGTCCGAGCTTTTAGTCTGACAGTGTTCACCCTCAGGCTCTATATGCGGTTCAGCTGAGCTGCTGTAAGATTACAAGCTCTTTTTTTGTCCTGTTTGTTTTCCAGCTATCTGAATCAGAAGGATCAACCTGGGGTGCTTATCATTATGAAAGCTCAATTAAAAGCTCTTTTGGGTACAGTAACTGATGATCCTGGATAATGGGATCTGGAATGGAAAGTGAAACAGGAAACCGTTTTCATGATGCAGGGAGCAGGTTAGCTGCAGTAGCAGCATAAGCTACTGTTGTGGTCTATCCTCGTTAAAGGTGCATTAGCTTTGGGGTACAGGTTAGCGACACTGTGAGTTTAGCCCAACGATAGCTTCATGCAACAGGCCATGGTACACTGACACCAGGTTTATTATGCATTTTAAACTTTGGTTGTGTAACTCATCACATTTACACAAAGGTCGGTGCCCTTGATGCTCGTTGGCCTCACAGGTATAATCAGGTAGGATGCGTAAACATGTATCATACGAGTCAGATATCTAGGAACATCTTGTCAATGCTGGAGGAAGGAAACAAGTGAAGACACAATGAATGACTGCCGTGATGAGGCTGTTCCTGCTACCAAGCCATCTGATAGAAATACTATAAAAGGACTCTGTGGTGTGTGTTTTCTGGGGGTGGGAGGGGGCCTTCTGTCACCCGGAAATTTCAGGACAGACACACACAGACTCTAATCCCCTATAGTCAGTCACCCATAGCATTCCATAGAGCTCTTCTGTTTCCTATTAAGGGGCTGTGGGTGGCAGCTCGAACTGGTCTACAGGAAGGTGACAGGGGCTTAGTGGGATGGAGGGATGGACTGATAAAGGGCCACTGCCTCTGGCAGGTTTTTGCTCTTTCCTCTCTTCCCTTTATGTGAATAAATCCCTTACAATAATACTCACAACAGAATGAGAGGATCAGAGCTGATCGCTTCCTTTCTCTTCACTTGTTTTTTCTCTTGAACTTCATCTTTGTCTTTCTGTACTGGGGTTTTCCCATCATCTGCTCTCTCTCTCTTTCTGCTCACTTCTTCTCTGCCTCCTGTTCCCTTTATAAATACAGTATGTCTGTTTAACCTTTGAAGTCTTTCACCTTTTTTCCAGGTTTCGCATTTACTTAGACGAATTATCTTTCTTTCGAAGGCATTTTCTCTTTTTAAGTGATTATCGTTTTTGTACTTTGTTGCTCAAATATATAATCAATGACCTGCAATTTTTAAATATTACTGTAATTTAGTGCAACATCACAAAAAATCTTTGCACATTCATTGCAATATCTCAGCGAAGTGGTTGTGAATTCAGTCGATGCGAGTTGGGACAGTCGCAACCGGTTCCTATTTCAAATCCAGCACGTTCCATGTCTCCCCCCGTGTGTCTCTCGCCCTTCTCTCCCAGTGCTACATGTTCCACATGTATGTAGGCGTGAGAGCAGGTGGAGGAATTGGTGACCAGATTGAGGACCCAGCAGGTGACGAGTATGAGATCTATCGCATCATCTTTGACATTACCTTCTTCTTCTTCGTCATTGTTATCCTCCTGGCCATCATCCAGGGTGAGAGATCGGACACAGACACACACACACACACACACACACACACACACACACAGACTCGCAGTAAAGAACCCATGGAGATGACTCCCTTTTGTTGTTATGCTGGTTAAGCTAAAACTAGTCCTGAGTTGCCTCCATCACAGTCTGGGTCAGATCCTGATCTTGTAGCTATGCCTCAGCAGTAATGATCATGAGCGGCTTTTATGTTCTTAAATCTGGAAGGTCTGACATCTGAGACTTGAGTTTACATTCGCCTATAAATTTGCCATCTTTTTACAGTAACACTGTCAACTCATAAGCATGAATTAATGTAATTTGGGCAGTAACTAAAGATGTTATAACACTCTTTAAGACACTTAGAGTCATTGAAAAATACACACTGAGTTTTGTCTCTCTTGAGCAACTCATTTTTCGTATCTGCATAAGAGTGGATTGTCTCGCTTTATTCCCTGGCCACTTCACCATTATTAAAATGTAAGTGTATTTATGAAAATATCACAAGAGTTCGACGCTGTCCTTTAATTAAGGATCCAACGAAACAGATCTCATGACTGGAAACTGTAACGTCCTGCTCACTGGTCTGTCTAAGACATCACTTAGCAAACTTTAGCTTGTACAAGATACAGCAGCTGGAGTGCTAACAGAGATAAGAAGAGAATCTGTCAGTCCAGTGCTCGCCTCTCTACACTGGCTGCCAGCATCCTATATGATTGATTTTAAAGTTATTTTATTGGTTTTAAAAGCTCTTAATGATACGGCACCCTCTTACAATCATACTTCACTCATACTACTATAATCAGATTGTGTGAGTAACTCTTTACTGAGGTCTTCTCTTAGATGAAGAACCTTGTCTCTTATTAGAGAGTAAATGAATGAATGCCTTTCTTTTATTTTGTAGTTTGACAGATTTTCTAGGGTAAAATATTTCCAAATTGCAGACATTTTGCTCGCTCTGGCTAACCTTACACTCTCAGCTATGACCTGCCGGGTCGGTACTGAGCATGAACAACTCAGCAGGGATGAAAAGGAAGCCAGCTGGCTCACTCGTTAGCTACATTCTCACAGATACCCAATTCAGCTTAATGCTGTGTTCACACCAAACACGAATATGCACAATTTGCGTATTTTACGTGATGCAGTGCTGCGAGAGATTCTCCTCCCGACGTTGTTGAATCAGAAAACAAAACATCAGTGGGCACCCAGAGCTCTTCCTCACAGGGACCAGACGGAACTATGGGTATAAATGTATGTGTATAAAACATAGACTGTCCATGTTATAAACAATAACGTCGCTGCCGTATTTAAGAATAGATCACACTATTCTGAATACTGATGGAGAAGATTCAATGTTAGCATAGCCTAGCACTAATCGATCTGATCTCCATTCAGAAAAGAAGCATTTTGAAAGTTGTTTGCTTGTCATCTTGCGTCCAGACCTAACAAATAATGAATTCAGACTTTTTACAAATCTGTATTATTATGTAGCTATCAGTTTATTTCTATTAAATTACAGCTAAATCAGTTAATTCTGGGGTTCATACTGCTGGAGTAAACCAGCCGGTGTGTAGCTTGCTAGATACAGTGAATTCACAGAGCACATCCTGATGATGTTATGAACCCAGACATGACGGCGTTTGGTTTCCCGGGATATCGTGGATATCGACATGTAACAAGCAGCAATGATGAACAGCATGCGAAAATTTGCTTCACATTTGGTGTGAACACAACATTGTGATTTATCAGAGCCATTTCAGATACTGATACAACTCTCACTGCAATAACTGCAACATCTAGATTCATAGCACTATTAAAGGTCCATTAGATAAAACAAAAGACTTTCAGGTGGTTGTGGTCCAGGTAGCTAATGTCTACACCATCTGTGGTCTGAACACTCTAGGGTTGATCATTGACGCTTTTGGGGAACTGAGGGACCAGCAGGAACAAGTGAAAGAAGACATGGAGGTGAAAAGACCCACACTCACACATTCTTACCAAACACTGTACTACTATACAGCACATGAATGACGGGTCTAATGTAGAAATATATGGAAGTAAACACTGCAGGTAAATGTTTTGTGTAATGACAATCACTTCACCCTGACACGTTTCTCTTTTCCAGACCAAATGTTTCATCTGTGGGATAGGTAATGACTACTTTGACACGGTGCCACATGGCTTTGAAACGCACACGCTACAGGAGCACAACCTTGCCAACTATCTGTGAGTACATCTGGAGATAGTGTGTGTTTGTTTGTGTACCGGCTGCTCTGAGTTTTTTGAGCGATGACACACAAATCAATAAACGTTGGTGTGGCTGTTGGAGGTTCCTGCTAGCTCGCTGGTTAGCTGCCATTTTCCCAAGTTTGGTGGGCCCTCCCCTTCCGCTGCTTAGCCAAGATGGTGACCATGGAGGATGAGCGTTCGCAAGGTTTCAAGAACAATTTTTTGTCATTATGCAACACAGGGTTGAACAACGAAATGTAGTTGCAGCCCATTACAAGAAAAACACGACAAACACAAAAGTGTATTCCTGCGTTCTTTTAAACTTGCATCAGGAGGAAGGCAAACTGCTGCAACAGAACAATTCTCTGGGCAATATGGCCGACATCTTCACATTAAAAACTCAACATCATGGAAACACTGTCCATCACATTTGACTGTTTGAGCACCAAGCATCAGTGTAAACACCGAGTCCGCCTCCTCTCGTCCCACCGGAGTCCTGCTCTCTGTCCTGCTGTCCGCCCGTCAAGTGCAGCTGGATCCAGGACTACGATGGAGCCAGGTCTCTGTGAAGACGTGGGCACAACAGTCACTGAAATTATTTTGTTTTTGGTGATAATCCACCCCAAATCTATGTTTCATTATTATAACTATGTGTAATACTTTTCATAATTTGTGGGAAAATACTCTGCTCCTTTGAGGTCTGTTGATAGTATAATGGTTGGATTTTATTAAAATCAGGCTCTGTTGGTGTGTGTGCATGTGTGATAATATTGTAAGATGTTTTTTCTAATGTGTGTGTTTCAGATTCTTTGTGATGTATCTCATCAATAAAGATGAAACAGAGCACACAGGCCAGGTAAAGCAGCTCATTTTCCTTTGAGCTCAGTGCATGTCCATTACTGTGATATTGTAATGTGGTTAGTAGCCCACAGCTCTGCTTCAAACTTCCCTACAGTCTTTCGGAACCCTGCTGCTTGCATTATTGAAGCCTCAGTATGCTTCAAATAAAGTGCTCATCAAGTCCTCTAACATCTGAAACCTTTCCGATAGTAAATGGGGAATCTTGCCCCTCTGTATGATGGCCTGCCTTTCGCCGTGCAGTTGAGTTTGGCCATTGGTAACAGGTAGAAACACTCTGGCCCTGGTCGTACAATGGTTTGTTGAAGCATACTGAGGCCTTTAATGGCTCAGTAGCTGTATTTCCCTTCACATACTGTATTTATAGATGGTATAGCTGACTACAGATCTGTTGTATATAATGTAATACCTTCCTTCCTCCTCCCATCTGTCTGTCTTAAAGGAATCTTACGTATGGAAGATGTACCAGGAGCGTTGCTGGGAGTTTTTCCCTGCTGGTGACTGTTTCCGGAAACAGTACGAGGATCAGCTCAACTGATCTGTTCTTGGAGCAACAAACTCTTCCCTTCCATACTGTAACCTGTTCAAGGCCCTCTAAAGCCATCTTTCCGTTGCTTCTCCCTCAAACCTTTCTTACTGTTCTCTAAGGAGTCCCTGTTCTACCGAACAACAGGTTCTACATTCGACTCCATTTCCCAGTAGAGGAACCACATCTCCAGCCTCCTCAACAGGCCCCACCCTAAGCTCTTGCTGGCTCTTCCTCATCCAGGCACTCAACTCGCCAGCTCTGCCCCAACTTCCAGCACACTTTGTTTGGAATGCTTCTAACTCTGACTTTGTACATAGAAAATATCAGAGTATATGCTATACAATACGGGACTGGTGGCACGTCAAGGTTTTTAGCTCAGATGATGACTTCTTTGCTTTATCCTATTCTACATTCACAGTAACAAGCAAAAAATACTAAGGGATACTGGAGAAAAGGAAAAAGGAAGGACGAGATGGACGAGGGAGGAGAGTGGAAGGAAAATGAAGAGAGAATTCTTCCTGAAAGACTTTCAGGACTGACCGATACACAAAGACACAAACATGACTTTTCATGTGTACAATGCACGTTGCATGTAGGTACAGCAAAAAAGGAGCACCTGTTCAACCCTGCTGTGATCCAACACAACAGCTCTGCAATAATCGGACCTTTGAGAAGCTTACATGTCAGCTTTTGTTAAAGACTGTCAAAGAGGTGAGGGATTCCATTAAACTCTTTGTGGTACATGTGAAGTGGGAAGATATAAGGTGCCTCTAAATAATAATCTAATGCAACACCACCAAACTTCAGTCTCTGACATTACCAGAGTCGAATCAACACTTCTGTGACACTGTCAACTAAAACTGAACATCCTGATCTTCACAAATAGGGCTGTTGTACTGGATTTAATTAAAGTATAGTTTACAGATGTTAATATTGTGTCCATACCCTGTACATGCCAACACTGTGTGTGAAGGGCTCCTTAACTAAGTGTTCACATTGCTAGCACCATGATCAAAAGTGCATTTTGTTCCAGTGGAGCTCAGTGACCTGGGAACTCAGCCAAAGTATGGACATCAACAAGTCATAATCCTCCATGAGCTTGCAAGTTATCTACATCTCTTTTTTTCTTTTAAAAGACTACATAAATAAATAAATCCCCAAAACTATGTTTTCAAAATGGTTAAATTCATCTTTCTTGTATGTGATTTTTTTGCCCAGTAGCAGCATGGCCTTGGGATAGAGATTTCTGTCTGTCCAGCAGTCTGGTCCAGATCACAATAGGTGGGCAACTACTGGTCAGGTTGCCATGAAAGTTACTGAGCACATGACCTGATGCCACCATTCAGGCAAACTTTTCATCCTGCTTCTGGTCAAGGCTCTAAGAAGAGCGAAAAAGGTCAGCATGTTTGTTCTGTGCAGTAGTATTGTGGTGTGTAAGAAACATCACAGCTCTAGGTGTCACTAGTTAAGACTTTTTTCAATTAATGCTACTTAACTGGGGCTTGCTCGGTACATTAGTTAATGAAACAATGAAGTTTTATTACAAAAAGCAATACCAAAGCGGCAAAAAAAAAAGAGATTTGTCCGTTTCAGACTTTATTGCTGCAGACAAAGTTATCGCGTGCTTGTTAGCTAAGATAAATAATCAACCAGACTGGAGCAACCCATCAGTCACAGCTGGAGGACGGGCTGAAGACACATGATCAATGTGGGGATAGGAGAACGGGGGGTATAGTGCCTTACTAAGCCAGGGGTAAGTTATGCAAGCTGGAGGAGGAGAAGAGAGGAATGTCGGAGAGCCTCACATAAATACAATGCAAAGACTGAGGATGACTCCTAGAGCAGGGTGACTGTGGTGATGTTTATGAAAGACGGAAACACCACCATGTGTGAGCACTATAGGAAAGTAGAAATAGAAGGTCAGAGAGAGAAATGCCCTCAGGACTTTGTTGTTGGGAGTATAACATGACTGACATGCCTCAATGGTCCTTGAGCAGCTGCGGTGCACACCTGTGTACAAGTGTCACATTTGACATAATTTCACATTTCAGTTGCGCTTATATTGTAGCTTTGTGCAGTGAAAAAGGGGGTGTGACAATTAAAACAAATGTACAGTTAATTGTGTTTTAATCAATTCTGTTTGAATATAAAGTACTGTTCAATGAACTTTAAACTGTCTTGAAGAGACAGCAGCAGCAAATGAGGATTGGAAATTGAGTGGGGATGTTGAGTATTGCGTGGAGTATGTTGTTAGGTTCAAGAACCTCTCGAAACTGGGGGAAACCGCACGTGGTCCAGCCTTGCAAGAAGTCAGCCGGTTTCAATTATAATCAAAAGTATTTAATACTACACAAGCTAAAACAATTGCAAAGTGAAGTACACTATTTACAGATTCTATAGATATATATTTACAGCATCGATATAGAAATATGATCCGCGTGGAAAAGCAGTCATACATACCACCTGGATGACAATGAGATGAACAGGAAGAACAATTATCAAGCTGTTTCTGAATTTCCTTATATAGTTCGTAAAAAGTCAAAATGTCCGTCTTAGTTTGGCGCAGGGGGTGGAGCTCCTTCTGCGCGTCCCTGTAAATGCCTGTCTGACCCTTGGCTATTCTACACAGTTTAATACATCTTTTATGTAATACGTCTTTTATGGCTTAACACTTATATGGTAAACATACATGTAAACAAATTCTACTAAGAAACTCTTCTAACTATAAATTCTAAAACACACTTCTAATCATAAATCTTAAAACACTTCTAATTATAAATCTTAAAGCACACTTCTAAACCTAAATTTCCTACAATGTCACTAGGGGTAGCTATGTAATAAGAGAATCCGCCACTTTCCTCATAGTGAGTATAGTATTGTGCCACTTGTCCAGAGTAGATGGCTTCTTCCTTTGAACAAAAGCATTCAATTCGTTTGGGTGGCTCTATATACACTAACAGTTACAAGTGTATTAGGTACACCCAAGCAGCAACCTCCAGGTTTGAAAAAGGAAGCCAATGCAGATGTGCAGTTCCTTGAATGGCCACTTGAGGCTGGCTGCAAAACGAGTCAATCGTATCCCCATGTTAAAATGCCCAACTTTACAGCAGAAAGAAACATCTTTACAGTCTGCTACAAAGAACTGTTTTGGTCTCTGTAACTAATTTCCCTGTTAATGTAACTGTACAGGGGGGGTGAATTTGTATTTAACTCACCCGTTTTAATTGTCATACATAATTAAGGGTGTGGATGCTTTAGGTGACAGGCTGCCACCAGAGTCGGCTGGTCATTTTATCAAGTAGTTTTCCTCCAGCCAAAATCAGCATCCCAATCAATATCACACTTAATGTGAATTACGGATGCACCTTGCTAACCAAACTAGCTAGGTGACGCTAGCTAGTTGTACCTGGCCCGACTGAGCCTTGCTCCTCTCCAGCTCCAAACTCTTGTCTAAATATGGTCGCTTCTGATTCCAAAAAGCAAGATGGTGATGGCCAAAATGCAAAACTTGCAAGTGGAGATAATAAACTGGCAACTGAGTGTATATATTGCAATATACTTGTTGAATCTACTGCTGAACAAGCTCTGTTTGGGATGGCTGTTTGGGATGGCTGTTCCAACAGCATGAACGGTTTCCATAACACTAAAGAATATTGACACGTTCTGTAGTTATCTTGTAGCCTCGCTTTCACTATGCAATTCTGTCTGCCATTGGGTCCTGATCTCCCAGGAAAATCAAGGCTCAAGGGCCGCCGCAGCAAAATGTAGGATATATAACTGAAAAACAGGGTGTTTTACTCTGCCGTTATCATGGCACTGTGATCGGGTTTTGTAGTTCAAATTGAGATTATTACGGCTGTTTCATGCTTTGGACAGTAGCCAGGCTGGCTAACGCTAGCAGCCAGAAAACCAACCAGGAGCTACAAGGAGGCCAAGACTAACTAGCTTTAGCTTGGGTTAGTCATATTGCTAACACACTAATTAACACAAACACCAGCAGCCACAAACAAAAATATACGATTCATTGTCCCTTTGATAATCCGAACAAGGCCTTTCTAAAATGAGCAGTGGTGAAACATAATACCAATTGGAAGCTGTGGGGGTCCCTTCGGTGAAAGGTTGTCTTGTGCCTCTTAAAAGATGGATTAATGGTGTTACCATACTGTATATCCCTCCGCTCTGTCTTGTGCAATATAGGAGTCAACATTGAGAGACAGCAATCCATTATCCATGACAGTATGCTCATTGTTTTTCCTACTCTGTACTTTAATTGTTACACCCCTCACTGCAAAGCAGGAAGACTGTGTATAAAGTGGAAGAAAAGCGCAAATCTGCCATAGCACACATTTCATGACTTACAAAGTTTGACCTTTTAGGATTTGGGTGTACAAACAATGGCCAAATGAAACAATAACACCAGGAACAAAATAGTCTATTTAAGCGTCATTATTATTGTAGTAATGATTATTTTCCTTTTCTTTTTTACTCATTCATTCCTTATGAATGAATAAGGAATGTGTGGTGTGGTGATGTGTGTGGTGATTGAATGAATGCCCATAGCTGGCAAACATTTAACAAACATGTCCTGGAAACATTTTCAAAAAAGGATTGTTTATCTGAAGTTTTTTTTGTTGATTGTTTTTGGTGATGATCTCATGCAATACAGCAAAGAGAGTTACTCTGTTTGTATGGACATTCTCCAAAAAGGTATATCTTGAAAAAATGCCATTGCATGATTATTATGCGGGCTTGATTAACAGATATATCAAAAACACTAAATCTGTGTCACCCATAAATTGTTAAATAGGATTATTTAAGATTTCTGTATTATTGTATTTAAGTGTTGTGGGCTTCATTGTAACTCTTCAAGTGGCTCCTGCTTTTCTCTCACTTCTCCATCTCTGTTTAAATATACTATGAGTCAAATATTTGTTTAAGTATCATTTGGTTTTAAGCTCAAGCAATAGCCCTTCAGGGAGTGTATGGGAGGTGACTGACCATTGTAAATTGCAAACAAAGGCAAAAAAAAAAGCTTGCTTAACTTTGTCTCAGTTTAAAAAACAATTATTTATTCATTTATAACCTATGTATTTATTTACTTTAATAACATAAATAGATATATGAATAATAAAGGCAGGGAAATAAATGGGGTCCTATTTTGTAACACTTTTACTGGCTCGGCATGCACTCTGCAACACAAGTGGCCATCGGTGAAGCGTATGAAAGATGGATTGAGCTTCAGACTCTACAATACTTCAATAGTGATGAATTTGGATCATGTAAAGTGTTTAATATTTAACAAGACATTATGAAATAAATAATCAAATAAATAAATAAATACAAACATGATGTATAATATAACCACGACTTTTTGAGACAATCAAATACAGTTTTAAAAGTCAGCTAATTTTTATGAAGTGATATTTGATCCAGGGGCAGAGCTTCAGACAGAAGTAACAACCAATCACATGACTGGAAATTTCATGGTTATATGTTTTGTCTATATGTTTTAATCATATTTATTTAATACCGTTTTAAATATTAACCATTTTGGGTGTCAATAATCAACCTGCAGTATGATGCAGTTAGCCAAATAAGCTTCCTGCCTAATGTTTGCTTTTGCTTTATGTTATAAATGTCAGCTCACCACAGCTAATAACAAAAAATGTGCTAATAGGAGCAGTACTCCTACTTTGAAAATCAGTAATGAGATATGATTACGACAAGGCATTGGAAATTAATCTGCTAGTTTTCTCACCTGAGTCAGGTTGTACATGACGTTATGTCCAAAGTACTTCCAAATACATGCTGCCACTAGAGGCTACTAAAGAGCCACTTTTACTGATTTCACCTTTAATGTTGAGTGAGGAAGGATGCATGCGCGATTTACATTGAGCACAAATTGATAGACGAATATAAGTATGATAACACAGTGCAACCGACCAGTGTGGGTGTTATGCAGTGTGCTCACAATGCCATGCTGATGCCATGCCTATTTTTTACTTTTTATTTTCATTGCAATACCACCTCAAACTGAATAATGCCATTACTAAATGATATTTTGCTCATATAAATATAAATATTTACTACAGAGGGGGCATGTTAATTTGCCACTGAATAGTGCATCATGTAGACGTTTTGAGTAGACTGTTGCAACTTCTGAGAGATACATGTATAAAGTGGGACAGAGTCTATGAGTAATGAATGGATTTGCATGATTTTGGAAATAAAACTTTATTCATTAACTTGTGAAGAGGAGAATATTCTTAATTCAACATGTTTGACTGTTTATCCATGTTTTGTGGCTAGATGGCTGCTGTGCTTCTGTGATCTTGTGGTTGGCATTTATATCCAACAATAATCTGAGGAATCCTACCTAGAACTAAAATCCCAGTACTAGACTGAACTAAGAAGTCTCCAAACAACCTTTTACAGCTAAACTGTGGACATTATTGGTATCTAGTGGAGGTTTCTGGCTTCATCCTGCTGATCTTTGGGCCTGGTAGGCCTTGAAGCCTAAGGACTGGACCATGCCACCCAAAGCTTCAAACAATGCCACCGAGGAACATGTCACCATGGCTCAAGTGCGTGAATTGTTGGACCAGCAAAAATACTTCGTCAAAAACTTTGCTTGAACAACAGGAAAAAAGCTTCAAGACGTGTACAGATCATAGTTGATTGTTCAAACAGGAGGTTTGATGATCTGTCGAAGCAGACCTATGATCTTAAGGTGAGGCTAGAAATGAATCAAAAAGATTTTGATGATTTTAAAATGTCATGTAAAACTGGTTTCAAAAATTGTAATGAAACCAGGACAGATTTGGACACAATCTGCAAACGTTTGATCTCAATCTCCGACAAGTCAGACTATCTGGAGGGCCAGTCCAGACGCCATGATATTGTGGTAGACGCCATTAAAGAGTCTGGTAAAGAAAACCTGACTGACTGTGAAGAAAACGTGAGAAAACTCTTCAGTGAAAAACTACAACTGGATCATCTGAAGATAGAGTTGGATGGGACCCACAGGGTTGGGAAGCATATTCCATCTTCACAAAAGCCCCGACCCATTGTGGTGAGATTTCTACGGCTGCAGGATAAACTCTCTGTTCTACATAAAGCTGAACCTTTGAAGGGCTCAGGCATCTTTATCAATGAGGACTTCCCTGAAGTCCGCCAAAGAAGAAAGGAACTACTCCCAGCAATGAAGGCAGCTCGAGAGAGAGGTGACATTGCATATTTGAGATACGACAAACTTATTGTCCATCCACCTTCCCAAAACCCACATCAACAAAGAAACCTTCAGAGTCTGGCTCCTTAGTCTCCAACATTAGGAATGTATTAAGTACTTTTTAGATTTTATTGTATCTGTATACATGATTCTCTACATACACTATGGTCTACAACACATCTGATCTGGAAGGCCAGACCTTTACTCCTTTTGATCTCTCTACCAGTGACTCTTATCATTTTGATATTGACCCAGATTTACATTTCTTTTCATCACTTGATGTCTCTAACCTCTGTAGTTTTTATGATCAAACTCAGTTTAATGACTTCTGTGTTTCTCTGCCACATAATACATTCTCTACTTTTCATCTGAATATAAGAAGTCTTCCTAGCAATTATGACAAATGTATTCATTATTTATCCTTACTGAAGCATGATTTTCCAGTTGTTGCCCTGTCAGAAACATGGCTTACTGAGGACTCAAGAGAAATCTTTAAAATACCAAAATACAATTCAGTTCACTATGTTAGAGAGAATAGATGTGGAGGTGTAGTATCTCTGTTTATTCACGGTGACTATGAATTCAACATCAGGGATGATCTCAGGTTGAAGTCAGAGAGGGATGAGGTGGAATCTGTTTTTTTAGAGCTCTCTGGTGGAAAGAATATTATAGTTGGTTATTTATCGCTCACCTGACTCTGACATCAAAGTGTTCAATGACAGTCTGGGCTGTTCTCTTGACCTGATAAACAATGAGGATAAACTTTGTTACGTTTTAGGAGATTTCAATATAAACCTTTTAAAAAATCGACTACATACTCCTACTGGGGATTTTCTCAATATTCTTTACTCTAGTTACTTTTTCCCTCTTATTCATAAAGCAACACGAGTTACAGTAAATTCAGTGACTTTGATTGATAACATCTTAACCAATTCTTTGAGTGAAGGAACCAAATCTGGAGTCTTGTATTCCGACTTGTCAGATCATTTTCCCATTTTCCAGTACTCTTTAATCGAGATTAAGAGAGCTAAACATACTAAGAAAATGATGCAGAAAAGAATTCTGAGCAAATCAAATATTTAAAAATTTAAAAATATTCTTACCAGTATTACATGGGATGATCTATATGTGGAAAATAACGCTGATTTGGCATATCAGAAGTTTATGAAAGTTATTAACCTTAGTTTCAATGATTGTTTTCCAATTTGTAGTTCCACCAAGAAAAGTGAAGTTAGTAAGCCCAGGTTCACAACACATTTACTGGAGCTGCTGAGGAAAACAAATAAACTCTACAGAAAATATGTTTCAAATCCCACGCCTCTTACTCATGGGGCTTATAAATCCTGTAGAAATAATTATACCCATATCATTAGAACTACTAACAAGAAATATTACAGTGAAACATTTATGAAGTGGTCAAAAGATATAAAAAACACGTGGAAAGTAATAAATCAAGTGCTACAAAGAGAAAAGACGACCCCAGAGCTTCCTTCAGTCTTTTTGGATGGTGACAAGCCATTCGATATCGCGCAAAAATGTAATGAATTCTTTGTAAATATTGGTCATGAATTAGCTAACAATATTCCGGCTCGTCATGGGAATCCACTGGATTTTATTCCAACAAATGTCCCTATTATCTCTTATTTTATGCCCCCAAACATTCAAGAAATAAGTGATATAATTGATGATCTCAAAACATCCATGACAACATTTCTGCATTTCTTGTCAAACAGGTGAAACGGTCAATATTGCAGCCACTTGTTCACATCTTCACTGTGGCTTTGAAAACAGCTGTTGTGCCAGAGGATTTAAAAATTGCCAAAGTTATTCCTTTAAAACAGAAAACCCACTTTGTTTTAACAACCATAGACCCATTGTCTTGTTTTTCAAAAATACTAGAAAAAATTGTACACAAAAGGATTGTTTAATGTGGAGTCTAATTCAATTCTTTACAAACACCAGTATGGTTTCCATAAAAATCATTCAACTTACATGGCTTTACTTTACCTTGTTGATAAAGTTATCTCTGCACTTGACAATAATGAATTTACTTGCAGTATTTTTATAGACCTTTCCAAAGCCTTCGATACAGTAAACCATAATATTTTATTGGAAAAGCTGCATGAATATGGTTTCCATGACATTGCATACAAATGGCTAAAAAAATGAGGTCTCCAACAGAAGACTTTGTTTGTGTTAAAGGTTGTTATTCAAACAAAGCCAGACTAATATGTGGGGTTCCACAGGGGTCCATTCTTGGACCATTATTATTCCTTATTTATATTAATGATTTGTCTAATGTGTCAAAAAGCCTTTTTCCGATAATGTTTGCAGATGACACAACCCTAGTTCTCTCTCATTCAAATTTCAATTCCCTGATTATGGAAGCAAATGCTGGTTTAACTGCCTATGCTACATGGTTCAGATTAAATAAACTATCTTTGAATATCAAAAAATCTAATTTTATTGTTTTCAGTGGCAAAAAATTGTACTCTAAGGATTTATCTAAAATTAAAATTGAATCAGTTGAGATGCCTCAAGTGTCATCTACAAAATGCCTAGGAATTATTATTGATGAGAGTTTAAGTTGGAGTAAACATATTGACTGTGTTAGTAGAAAAATAAACAAATCTATTGGAATAATAAGGAGGGTTAGACATCTTGTCTCCTTATTCTTTATTACAGTATCATTGATCCCGATCTTTCATATTGTAATATAGTTTGAATCAGTACTTTTCCTACTACTCTGCAAAAAATGTTGGTCCTCCAGAAACGTTTTGTTAGGATCGCAACCCGATCAGAGTCACACTTCTCTTCTGCTCCTCTATTTCAGAAACTGCAGATTCTTACTATTTATGACGTCAATATTTCACAAACTTGTGTTTTCATTTATAAGATACTTTCAGGTGAAGGGAATATTCCTGATCATTTCAAGACCTACTATAAATTCAATTCACAGGTTCACTCTTACTCAACTCGTCAATCTTCACATCTTCATCCTTCAAAGTTACTGACTAGCAGAGGTCAGTTTTCAATAAGATTTAGGGGAGCCAAATTATGGAATGACTTTTCCCACCTAACAAAAAAATGTCCCTCTATAAAATTGCTGTTTTGCAACAGTTTTTTAATGTATTAGTGTTCATGTCTTTCTTGTTGTAGCTGTTATATTACATTTATAGTTGTTTCACTCACGGGGACTTGTAGCATTACCGTTGCTTATGAGTTACTGCAGGTGTATAAACCAACATCCCTGATCAACCACAAGCCCACGCTTACTCTCACATGCACACACATGCTCACACACACTCGACACAATTACATTATGTTTCTTTTCTTTCTTTCGTTGTTTTGTTGTAATGTAATGTCTTATGCATATTTAATTTTATGTTTGTAATTTCGTAAAATTGTAATATTATATAGGTGGAGGCTTCAAATAAGCCCAGTTGGCTTTCTGCCTCTTCCTGCACTGTGATATTCATTTATCTCTGTTATGTTTGTTTATTTTTAATTTTATTGTTTGAATTGTGCAAAATTAAAAAATTAAAAATAAATTAAAAAATACTTTTCATAGAACATATGGAGACTATTAAATACATGCTTTCCACCTCTGACATGTCTCAACAAATAAGTTAAAAGATGCACTCAGTGCAGATCTCTGCCAGGTGTGTCTGCACCGGCCCCGCTGTTTGATTCAAACCATAATTGCCCCCCATATAGGCCAAAGGCGTTTTCTCACTTGCCCATCACAAGCAACAGATATGAGACCTGAGACGGCACCCACCCGTCACTCCAAGCAGCCCCGCCCTCAATTATGCTTAACTTTAAGCCTTAATACAATTTACATGGTTAGTTATATAAAAATCCACAACCATACCGTAGTCATGTACGGAGATATTATCAATAGAGACCAAAACTTCTTACATGCACTGTATGCACCGTGAGTTTTGTAGTCTGTTTTATTAATCTTGTTTCCTCTAGCTGAAATATGGTTTGTTAAGGGAATTAATCTCTGTGTGTAACATGTTCAGCAACAGTTTTATTATTTATGGTACAGTTTTCATTTACAGCCCATGATGCTGCTATTTCTGTCATTGCCTCACATTACCAACTGCTTAAGTACTGTAATATTTCTCTTGTTGAGCAGAGTTATCTAGTTTTAGGAGGCATAAAAATGCTAGTTATGGCATATCAGTCTACTCAGTGTTTTAAAGATTTGTGAAAATATATTAATCATTTCTATAGTGGCACATTAAGCCATTTGGTCTGTAACCCGTTTCACTATAGCATTGTGATTACTGGAATGATTCTGGACCATATTACACAACAACATGCCATGCTGGTAGATATTAATAATAAATGATGGTATCCACACGGTGCAAGCTGTGCACAAATAAAGCATATTTGAGAGTGCTAAAGACTAAAACAAAACAACTATTCGCACAAAGTCACGTCCAGTCCTCTCCAATGAAATCTTCTACCACTGGTGGGACAACATATTTTGTGATTGATAATTATTATTATATTATTTCACCACTGTATCTGGCAGGAACATAGTTATAGTTGTGTGGGTTTTCGACTTGAGGCCTTCCATAGGCTACAACTATTGTCAGCATATCTGTTTTTAGTTTTATCTTGTTTTAATGTGAGAAAATTGGCAACAAAGTCTGACTATGACTCCTAATCTCGCACAAATAGGTAATTTAGTGTTTCTTTAAAACACACCTTCATACAAACTTAATTATTAGAAATATGAATTAATTTACGACAAAATCAAATTAAATGAAATATAATTCATCACTGAAAATATTCAACTTGATATTATTGCAACTCGAAATTCTGATGACTCTATTTATTTCGTTTTATCATACAAACTGGTGTTCACAGTCGGTAGGACATCTGGGCTTCAGGTTTGTCCTAAAACATGAAATAGTTAATTATGCCATGACTGTCTCAGTATATTATGCCCTAAATATTTCATAGTTTAGTGTGCCATTACAACACTATAAAAAGTGTCATAGTTCATTATGCCATGTCAATTTCATTTAAATAAATCATACTATGGTATGCCATACAAATGTCAAAAATGTCACAGTGCATTAAACCATAGAATATCAGAACATGTCATATTATAATATGCCATAAAATGTATAGTATGCCCTATCAATGAATAATGTATTTTTTCATAAAAACGTCATAGTAATGTATGTCACTAAAAACCTATATAGTATGATTCTACAATTGAACAGTATAATATGCCATAAAAAGTAATAATATAGTATGTCATAAAAAGTCGATGCGCAGTATGCGAATAAAATGCCATAAAAATGTCTTGGTAAACTATGCAATAATATGTCAGAAAATAGTATACTATGCTATAAAATGCTATCAAAATACCATAGCATACTATAATATGCCCTAAAAACTTCATTCAATATCATAGTAGAGCATGCCTTAAAAAAATCATAGTATACCATACCCTGAAAAAATAATATAGTTTGTCATAAAAGATATTATAGCATGCCATCATAATGTCACAAAAACTGTGACAATAGAGAATGCCAAGAAAAAATGCCATAAAATATCATAGCATAGTTATCATGGCAATGTTATGAAAAAGTCACAGTAGTGTCTCTCATGGTTGTAGTATGCTTTAAAAGATTAATACATTCATAAAAAACAACATAGTATACTATTCCATGAAAGTCCCATATACAATGTCATACTATGGTATGCCATGAAAATTAATACTAGTACATTTCATCCAAAATAACACAAAAAGTCAAAATATAGTAAAAAAGTAATATAGTATGTCATAAAAAGATGATAGTAAAGTATGCCATGAACATGTCATTTAAAATGGCTTATTATAATATGGAATAAAACATGTTATTACACAATATATTATGTCATAAATGTGACACATGTAACTTTTGTTTCTTCAGTTATTTGACTTCTTCAGTTTGGATGTTAGACCTCGAAACTCTGCGCTGTGTAAGCTTCAAACCCAGAGCTTCTTGTGTTCTATAACCCTGAGCTATCTAACCTGACACACTTTCCCAGCTGTTCATTGTTGACTTGTTCACATGAATGAAAACAGAAATACTGAAAGCTTTAAAGAATGGGAGAGCAGGATTCTATCCCTCAGTTTCACATCCATGTTACGTTCTTAGATTAAGCGACTGACCTTCTCTCTGACCGCTCAGCAACCCGTTTATACTTTGAAGCTCTCTGGTTGGTTATTTATTAGATGTATTTATTATTGTTTTTATTTATTAATGTAGTTGGATCCTACATGTACCTACATGTACTGTATTTATTTATCTTTCAAAACCAAAAATGTATGATCTTTTATACTAAGAATTTACATCTGTGAGTTTGGTTGCAAAGGTCCTGACAGACAGTCACCTGATCTTAAAGTCTAAAGAAATCTTTTTTATCTCTGTTGAGTGCACCGATTCCCTTCATTTCATGCTGTAACAATGCACTTGTGATTCAGTGTTGGTTTAATACAAGTTGTTCAAATCAATTGGACGTCTGTATTTTATAGCTTCTTTTGTAAGACTTAGTCTGAATGATTAGTTTGGATAGAAAATTTGGATAATATATTATCTTAAAGAACTATTAAAATGTTTAAGTCTTATGCACAATTGTAAAGTAAACTTACTTTGTAAAGTGTCGTTTTTATCAAAGTTTTGAGAATGTAAGTTTGTTCTTTAAGCAAATTTTGAAGAAATTTAGTATCATTACATAGCTGGCTCTTTTATCCAAAAGGTGCATTCAAGCAAGTGGTTACAAACCCCAAGAAAACAAGAAACATGCAAGTACATCAACTTCAGTAAATATGCTAAACTGCGTCACGTGCTACAATTAGCAACAATAAGACACAGAGAAAGAACATTTTTACTATATATTATTTTATGAGCCAAGGTCCAGTCAGAACAGATGAGTGTTCAGTCTGTGACTGAAGAATGTGTTGAGTTCTGTTCTGATGTCAAAGGGGAACATATTTCTAGAGCACTTTTCTTAACAAGGTTACAAAGTGCTTTTCAAAAGAAAAAACAGCAGATTAAACCAAAAACAACAATAGATTAAAATAGAATAAAATATCCTATAACTTTGTATGATATTTTTTGACATGCTATACCATTACTTTTTTCGGCATAGTATACCACACAAATTTGACTTGTCCCCTGTTTCCCACCCCCACTAGCCTTGAGACAAACCACAATGGTAATGTAGGCTCCATGTTTTTATGCCAGCACATAACTTGGACTTCATTTTACTTACATAATTCCAACCAGACTGGTATGTTTGGATGCCTTTTATTGAGTATGTAGTTACACCTTTGTAATTAAACTTATCCAGTATTTCTGGTGACTTCATCCAGGCACTTCACCTTCACTTCATTCCTCGTTCTATTCTCTGTTCTGTGTGTGTGTGTGTGTGTGTGTGTTTCGGGGTCATGAGAGCTCTGCCATTGGCTTCTTTCAACACACTGTATGAGAGTGGCCAATTATATGGCCTTGTTTGGTCAGGAGAGCTCCTGAAGTATTCATCAAGCATTTGCTTGGCTCCATCTCTAAACCATCCAATTACTCCATCTTTACAAAACCCCTGATATCAAGTGCTAAATGAACATGGCTTCAAAACATAGCGTCTGATCCTTTTTGCCTTTTTAATAAACTGACAAACATACGATCAATAAGAACGAGGCCGATGGAGTGGGTGGCTTAAAATGTACTGAGGCAACGGCAAAATGGTACAATGAAAGAATACAACTAAACATGTTCTGCATTGATCAAAATGTCTCACATTCTGTAGGTCGATGTATATATTATACGTATAAAAGTATTATGCCTGCAATGCTTGCAGAGAGGTTTTTTCAGAGCCCATCCACCTGCACCCTCAGATTAAAAGTCTCTACTGCTGGAAGTGTTTAATCCTAAAAGGAAACATCTGCAAAGATCAGACTATGATCATTTCCACAAGACTTTGTGTCTTACTGGAGATTAGGAGCAGGGCCAGAATTCCCATAATGATTTCACACTTGAAATGGTTTAAAAATAACCCTCTTGGTGTGTTGCAGTGCAAGAATGTTCATCTTCTGCACTGGTTAGTGAAACTAGGACAGACACAAAGCCAACCAATACATAAAATAATTTGTACAGTCAAAGATCATCAATTCTAAAAAGAATTCATTGGATAGATCGGACGGACGGACGGACAGACATGATTGCAGCTAATTTATGATGGATGTGGTCACTGATATTTGTTGCAATTCTTTACTCAGAGCTAAAACATGTATATACTGTAAGACCAGCTGTAATTATTATTATTACACAGTAGTCACAGGCTACCCAGGCTCGTCTCAGCCCCGACGGCCCACCTTAATCTTACAATTGCCTCTGTCATGTAACTGCCCAGATCTGAGAGATTCTACCATGACAGTAGCAAAGCAGTTATCAAAGGCGGAGCTCGAGGTTTCAGTCACACACCAACTGAACAGTCTGGGCCACAGCAGGGAGAAGCATGCTGCATGAGCAGAGCTGAGCTTCCCAGCTCGGATATCATATTGGATATTGGGAACCAGAGTGGACTGGTAAGTGCATTTTGTTACAGTAACTCGCCATTTGGCTTTTGCTTTCTTGAATTCTTAAATATAATTAATGCAGCAGGGCACACATGGTCATACAGTCAAACAGACAGAAACAAAACACATGAAATCCATTAACCATCTTTTCATTCATCCCTTTAAAATTCTCTAAATTACCATAAAAAAGCAAAGCGTTTTGATGATAGTATTAAATCTCTATTGTTCCAACAAATGGGAATATATAAAAATTCACATTTCATAATGGTTACATGTATCAGGCAAAATAAATTAAATCTGGTCTCATAAATGATGCATATACATTCCCTCTGTAGTCTACTCAGTGGTTAGATTGAAAAGGTTTAAACTGTGATGTGTTAGTCCATTGTATATTGAGCAGCCTAGAATAATCTTTTATATCAAGTTTGAAGAAGAGCTTTGGTAAAGCAACACGTTTCAGCTTTAAAGGATGCTTTAAGAGGAAGCTGTTCCTATTTAAATCTGTACACATTTTGATGCTAAGCTTGTGGTTTATTTGACCAATGACGGGTGATTTCCTCTATTCTTGTTCAACTGTTGCCCAAAGGGTTCTTTGTCTCTTTCTGCCCTTTCCATTGCGAGTGTGGTTGAACCAGCGTTTTGTTCTCCGTGTACAAAACAAATAACATTTATTTGTAAAAAAGGAGTTTCTACAACTTAAAGGTATAAAACACAATTGATACAACATATAGAGTAATAATTCTCTCAGCCATTAGACTCGACTGAATCAAGCTTTTTTGGCAGGTGATTTCAAACTTAGCCAATTGGGTTTCTTCATTTTTTATATTAAAGAGTTCGACGGGCACAATTGTGCACTGACATTTGGTTTGTATTTGAAAGCATTGTGTGGATAAAGTTTTCTGTAAAATACCTTTAGCTGATAGTTCCCAAAATCTTCACACACAGCTACAAGATGTCATATCTGGTGCATCACCAGCTGTGACTAAATGACACTAAAAGTGAGAAAAAACAACATGACTATTCTAAATGTTTTCTACGAAGATGTTTAAGTGAACTGGTTGGTGAAATGGGTTGACTAAATACAGGGATATAGTTGAATAGTGCTAAATTTCATGGTGAAAAATCCCAGCACGTATATAGAGTGAAAATTGACAATCACAAATCTAAGCCTATGCTTCTGATATTAGGCTTTAAGAACATTATGAGAATATCATACAAGGCTTAAAATGATAAGCCAAGTGAACTAGCGCTCCATAATCCAATCTCCAAACAGTTTATGTTGCTATTTTTTTTATTTTTCATTAATGCAGAAATTAGTCAAGTAATCAATTTAAAAGAAATGCTATAATTTGCAGCGTTGAAGTATTATTTTCTTGGGGGGACAAAATCGACAGTCCTCTTCAGTGCAAAAATGCCTTCTCAAGTTCGGTTAAAGCTAATGTTTATACACGTTAATTGGGTTAACCCTGTCTTCCAAAGTCTTTTTATTACAAAAATTCTGTCAGTATGATTCCCCAGAGTGCTGTCTTGTGGAGGAATAGCAAAACAAGAGGGGATTTTATACTAAAAACACAATCTAACTAGACCGACTAACTCTGGAAGATATCCACTTAATAAGTACATTCGTAAACAGACTGCTGAAGCCCCTTATTAGCTGGAGCTGAACTTAACAAGGTGTTTGGACTCCCATCGCTTTGGGAAGGTATATCTTCATGGTCACCCAAATTCACTCAGGAGAGACTTCGGTAACACTATAATAACTACACACTATGAAGCATTAGTTAAGTATGAGTAAACAATTAATTCATCATTTATAAAGCATTGTTCCTACATTAATAATTCATTAGTATGCAGTTCATAACAACAGTTATAAATGTTTTATTCTTGATTAATAAGCTTGTCTATTATGTGTTTCATGATTGTGTTTTCATACTTTATAAATGATGGATTCCCCATTTGTAAATGAAGTATTATATATTTTACAAACCAATTATTAAGGAGTTGTAGATGATTAATAAGATCATTTATAACGTGTTAGTAAATGATTAAGAATGTATTTAGATGTACATTATTCATGCTTTTATATATATAATGATTTAGATATGCACTATCTAAATCATTATTAGGGACTATGATATGCTTTATAAACGCGTATTAATACTGCAATTCATGATTAATTCATGATTTATTAAGGTAGTTACTACTCGTTAGTAAAGTATTTTGTGTGACCTCATCTAAAGTGAGGACTATTTATGCCTTATAAAGCATTTATAAATGACATTGAAAGGCCATCAGTGCCTCAAAACCCAGTTTTTGAACAGAACAGGCAAATACACACAACACAAAGTGATCAAGAACATATTAATATTTATTGCAAGATGTAAACAATATACTGTTAAATACAAGCTGGCTAACTAGCTACGCGGGGTTGTGAGCTCAGTTCATACTCGACATATGAACCACTTCTAAGTGAAGCAGTGGGCTTCTATATTGTTTAACGAGTGCTCTTTTATTTGTGTGGGAATGTAGCCCTTCAGCAAACCTTTCTCTTCTCCAACATCATACATCACAGCTCAAGGCGTGGATTGAAGACATGTTCTGAGGAGATATGATGGTTCTGGCTTTAATTAGTACAGCCTGTATTAGTAATGTCATATATTCTTTACAGGCTATGCTAATCTATGCCAGAATCAGCAATGCAATGGAAGCGGAGGATTGCACTCAAAACAATAAGCATGTTAGATCATTTTCATCATGAAAGAAAATGGCTAAACAAGGGGAAGCTACAAAGCCATGGTGCTCCACTGATTTAAACAAAAGTAAGAAATACTAATCTTTAAATCAAAAACCATTAGATTGCTACGACTACTTTTTGTTTGTCTATACCCGGCTGTGTTCATGTGCACGGCACAAACGAACACAGCCACTGTCGTCATTGGTGAGTGAACAGAATACACAAATGAAAACATCTGTGTCAGCTGGAGGCAGCCAAAGCATAAGCCAGACAGACTGGGGAGATGCCAGTGTGGACAGTGGGACTCATACCAAGGATACAAAGAGGAGCCTCTACTGGTTGCCGACAATGCATCAGTGGCAATTTCTGTGAATTTTAAAACACAGAAAAAGAACATATGGAAAACTTCTGAGAGATAAAGACAGATGCACCAAATATGAAATGTCCAAAAGGTTTAGGAACATTACAATGTGCAACATGTGTCCTGTATATTGTGTGGAACTGTAACAGATCTAAAAGGCCCAAATGCAGTTCAAAACATGTTAAGGGTATTTTGGCAGCTAATCTGTCTGATTTAATTAAAATCACATCTGTGGTGTTTGCTGGTTAGGTGAGGTTAATTCAGGCTTGTCTTTAAGCTTTCGACCAAACCCTGGTTGCTGACTAAACAAATTGACGTGGTTCATCTGTGGTGTGAAAGCAAAGCAGACCAACCACATGATAGTGTGACAATAGATATATTATTTTAGCAAATATTCAAAAGCTAAATTAAATCCATCTGCTGATTACATTGCCGTAATAATTCACTGGAAGACAATAACCTTTGATGAAAGCTATTTAGGGAAGTGTATTTTTTACACTTTTATTGGGCAATCTGATTAGGATTCATTACAGTAATCCAGCTGAGAGGTAAGAAATGTATGGAGGAGGGTCTCTGCAACAGAGTCAAGAAGTGATGGCCGGAGATGTTCTGCAGGTGGAAGAAAGCCGATTTGGTGATGGATTTGTAGAATGAAAATAAAACTTAATTCAATCAACTTCATCTTTGAAATTAATAAATAATTTTTAATGCCTTACATCTTTTGCAAAAATGTTAAATAATTTAATTAAACAGCTATATCCTTCATTAACCCTATTTCTTTTAATCCTTTCTCTTTTCTTGTCTTTAAGATGTCCATTGGTCATCATGAACCTGACCTCCAGCTCCGATTCTATCCACTTCCTCACCAACAGTTCTCCTGGTATGAGAGACCAGCCTGATACCACCATCATAGCTGAGCCTGCCATCTTCGGTACTGCACAACACTACAGAACTTAGTCTCTTTATAACAATTAAGTCAAGTAGATATTGTGAATATAACAAAAAACAGAGGTTAAGAAAATGAAATAGATAAAAGGAAAAGAAAATCCCAAATGGTCTTGAAAAGCTCTCTATGATTTAAGATGTGTTGCTGGGATAATGTTGTTGAAAAAGCTTTTTCAAATCTGCTGATAGAAGATTTGAAGACTTGTGTGCAAAACTTTCTGATTCTTGGGGATAGTATTTGTAGACTCCAAATCTCTGATAAAATGTAACTGATGTTTCTACCCATGTTCAGGTGGCACTTACCAGGAGTTGGCCATATTATCTGACAGTGTTGGTGGATGGAAGCAGCATAATGTCAGTCATATCTCAAGGCAAGGAGGAAATTTCACTGATTCACCAGTTAACAGGACATTAATGCTGCCAGCAGAGGATTTTGACCCATTAGGAGGACATACTATCTGGCAGGTAACAATCAGATATTTTAGTTTTTCCTCTTTTTTCAAACAGTAGTTTTAGTTATTGCTTTGGTGACACTGCAATATTGGATATACAAGTTTAAATGAATAAATGTTAATGAGTGATACCTCATATGGCTTACTATGATAATTTTTGACAACTAAATGTGCAGACATGAGACGTGTACACTGCAGGTAGAGAGCACTCCAGGACAGAGTAGTTTTGTGGTCTCACTGTGTAAATTCCATGGCTTCAGTAGCGAGGAATTCTAACCGCCAGACAAACATTTAGCTGTGCTCTTCACATGGCTGCTCCAAAGCTCCAGGGAATTTATGGCTCATTTGAACCACTCACTTATTGTTTGTGTTCCAAGATAAACTTTGCATCTATGGAAAGTTATGAGACTTGTCTCAATTAATTAATGACATGAGTCTCTTATATAAGTGCTTCCTTAAGTCTGGTTAAATACTGATTGTAGATTTACAATGGCCAGATAAAGAGATGCATTTATGGCATTTAAGAAAGTATTATCTGCACACAAATTTTGTGTGAGAGGGCAAAATGACTTTATATTGATGACATTAACAGTGAATAGATGATGACTCAGAACAGAACCTTGTAGGAGACATAGTAACTTTAATAGCACTTGATTTGAAACTACTTCTTGAGTGCTTCCTGGCAGTTAGTCATGAAATGATAGCATGTACCATTAATCTAAAGCTAAAAGGATAGCTTAAAACATATTAAAGTGCAGCAGAATGTTACCAATTGTTCAGGGCATTGACTATATAATTTAATACAGTGAAGTACAAATAAAGCAGAGTTGTTGTGCTCTGACATGACCTCGTCAGCTGAAAATTTAGTTTGTTTTTGAAATGTGTGAAAGTCAACACCGTAACTTAACCACCCTCTTTGGTTCTTTCTCTCCTTCTCTCTTCATCGACAGGTCATCATAATTGTGTTCCTCACTGGATCACTTTCTCTTGTCACTGTTGTTGGCAACATCCTAGTGTTGGTGTCATTCAAGATCAACAAGGCACTGAAGACAGTGAATAACTACTACCTGCTGAGCCTAGCATTTGCTGACCTTACCATTGGCACACTGTCAATGAACCTGTATACCACCTATATCATCATGGACCAGTGGGCTCTGGGGCCAGTGGTCTGTGACTTATGGCTTGCAATAGACTATGTGGCCAGTAATGCCTCGGTCATGAACCTGCTTGTTATTAGCTTTGACAGGTAACAGAACATAGTTCATTTAACCTTTTTTGAATAACTTAACTAAAATTAAGCTCACAGCCACCATCATATATTGTTAGTACAATCTGATAACTTTTTAAAATAAAAAAGCACACCAGTAGATGCTGACATCTACTAAAGCATTACTTTGTATTAAGAGGTTGATTTACAAAGACCACGCCAATAACAAAATAGGTTTTAAATAGTTTATTACATATTGAAGATGAAGGGGAGCCACAATGATGTAGGAGGGTTAAGGGTTAGGAACGAAGGGATGGGGTCGTGGGATGAGGGTCGAAAGATGAAGTGATGAGAGGATGAAGGGATGAGGGGTAAGGAATGAAGGGTTGTGGGTAGATGGATGGGGGGATGGAGGATGAGGGAATTAATAGAGAAATTAGTGCTGTGTGCTGATGGATGGGGGAGTTAGATGATGGACTGGTCTCATCTGGAGGCTGGAGGGAACAGAGGGAGTAGAGACTCTGGTTGGGGGGCTGTCCCTTTGTGAGCCCTAAAGAACAGCTGCTATGACGATTGGGTACCATTCGGAGATGATGGAGGAAGGAGTGATGGAAGATAACTCAGGGTGCCAGGCTGAGGACCACCTTCATTTTTCTCTGAGGAAAGAGAAATTCCAAGTTCATGGAATGCGGAGTGTGAAGACGGTATGCAGGGTGTGAAGAAGGTGGCCTAAGGTCAGAGGCACAGTGAAGTAGTATGCACCCTTTCAGAGTGCGCTGAAAAGATTCCACTAGGTCGGGGTGGATGGGAAGGACTCTCAAAGCTCTGGTGATGTTTGCCTTGAAAAACCAGGCTCCTTGGCCTACGAGGCGAATGAGGGATGTGGCATGATCGATTTTTTTGTACTGCATGGGGAAGTCCAGCTTTTGGGGGGATGAGATGTCTTTAACTTTTTTCGGAATATTTGTTAATAGCTACACCGATTGGACTGATTCTAAATATGGGGGCAGGTACTGATGAATCGGCAACTTGAAAATTTGCATCCTACGTCGTTAAAGATATTTCAGGCCATCCCCCGGAAACAGGAGTAAATTAGGGTTTTAGCCTCTATCGCTGTGTCGTGGGAGCAGTCTGTGGGGCTGTGATAGCAGATATCGAGGTACGAAGAGCTAAGGCGGCCGAGGTTAGCAAGAGAAGACAAAGAATGCTGGGATGGAGGGACGCATGTGCATGAAGCCGATAGTGTCAGGGAATGTGGATGCAACTGAGGTTTCTGACAGAGAGGGATGGTAGGAGAAGGAGAGGTCTCCGGGACTTCAGGACTTTGCTGATCTTCTTCAAACAGACCACTATCAGAAGAGTTAAGAAAGAGCTCCTGATCCATGGTGTACGTTACGTGCTTTATTAATTTTTGCTCATCTGTCACAGGTCATGTGAAAACTGAGTCATAGGAGAAGTGAACGAATCAGTTGTGCTTCAATACCTTTGTCCTGAGAAAATGTGATGTGTTTGAGGCGTGGTCTTTGTTCCTGAATGTAGTTGTAAAACTTAAATTATTCTGATTGCTTAGTAGGTCTATTTTCTGTTCTAATATTAAATGTTTCAGAGTATCCAAATCATAAAAAGCATATATTTATATATGGTATCATGATGGTATACTGTTGACAGCCATAGGAAACAGGACATATTTAAAGTCTCTTGTTTATACTAAATTATTCTGGTTCTATCAAGAGAGACAATGTGATAAACAGTAATGCACAGCAGTTACAGTTGCAACATGTTATCAACTCGTCAAATACCAAAGCTTAGTCAGTGGCCCTACGCTTCAAACTACGACGCTCTAGGCATCACTCTTGCATCAACTTTGGACAGGGAGTCAGTTTCTGTTTATTACATGCATACAGTGTCTTTTCAAAATAAACTTCCAACGTAGGTTTACTTAGTTTTAAGGTTTACTTGGGTAAGTTAAGGTAACAAAACTACTGGTTAGGCTTCAGAAAAAATGGGGTCAAATAAGTATGTTGGTTACATAAAATAAGTACGCTTGTTATGTCACTTACGTATTCGGCGTTGGTTAAGTACGTAAGTTATGTAACAAATGTAAGGTTAAATAAGTCAACCTTGACTTGGTGTCACAAGTCTATGTTGGTTTGACCCAACCATCTCCTGAAGCAGACTTTCTCACTCATTATACTACATCAGTTGCTCTCACCATCTAATACTGACTCGGACGGGTTTACATTGGAGTTAATTGAAAGCCTGGTCCGTCTCATACAGACACGAAAGGGTGCCTTAGTGCGTCGGAAGCCAAGGGCCACTGACCAAAAGTTGGGGTTTGACAAGTTGGGAGTGAGACAGTTGCAAGTTCGTCTGTATATGTGCAGTTGCCTAATTTATTTCTGTGTTGTCTTAGGTATTTTTCTGTTACCAGACCTCTGACATACCGGGCCAAGCGTACAACCAAGCGAGCCATGACCATGATTGGATTAGCCTGGTCAATCTCTTTCATTCTTTGGGCCCCAGCCATCCTGTTCTGGCAGTACATTGTGGGTGAGCGGACAGTCCAGCCCAATGAGTGCTACATCCAGTTCCTGTCCGAGCCCATCATTACATTCTCCACTGCTGTTGCTGCATTCTACTTGCCGGTAACTATTATGTCATTCCTGTTTTGGAAGATCTATCAGGAGACAGAGAAGCGTGCTAAAGATATACAAGGTCTCAAGGGATCTGGGTCAGGCAACAGCCAAAGCCAGGCTCAGAATCAAGGGAGTGGTAGAGGAAGAGCTGGTGGAGAAGGTGCAACTAACAGCCAGAAGGATTCATCAGCCATAAGTTCTCAGAGCTGCAGCAGTTATGAACTAAATCAGCTGGCTTCAGAGAAGAACAACAAGGACAATGCCAGCATACCTGGAGGAACAGGAAGCAAGGCGAGGTGTGGCGCATTCTGCTTTCAGTTTTCATTACTGCTGCCAGGTCGCCATGCATCCAAGAGGTCCATCAACACCACGACAACTACAGTTGGTGAAGCAGAGCAGAGCAGCTGTGACAGCTTGAACAACAATGAAGTTGGGGACCAGTCAGGTTCAGAGGACGAAGGTGATGGTGCCGACCCATCAAGGCCTCCAACAGGTTGGACATAACGCTACTAAGTGGTCTTATTAGCATGATATATATAAAAATAATATAAATATACATAATGTATAATAATGTCTATCTATCTGTCTGTCTGTATGTCTGTCTATCTAGATGGTAAGAAATCTAGAAAGGTGAAAAACAAAGATAAACAACCATCCAACAAAAGTCGAAAAAGGTCACAATCAAACCCTGTCACCTCATTGCCTGCTGACCAATCTCCCACAGCCATAACCATTAAAGATGCAGCTATGGCCAAACGCTTCGCCTCTAAGGCCAAGACCGAGATCAACAAGCGCAAGAATGAAAAAAAGGCAAATGAGAAGAAAGCAGCACGGACGCTCAGTGCCATCCTCTTTGTCTTCATCACAACATGGTTACCATACAATATCATGGTGTTGGTCAACACTTTTTGTCAGGACTGTATTCCAGGAACTCTTTGGGCACTGGGCTACTGGTTGTGTTATGTTAACAGCACAATCAACCCCATATGCTATGCCCTTTGCAACAAGACCTTCCGAACAACTTTCAGGGATATTTTGATGTGCCAGTGGAATCAAAAGAAAAACAAGCCTAATTTTCAACAGAGGAAGGCTGTGGCTTTCAAGAAAAAAGACCCAATGTAGAATACATTGGCAAATGGTTGATAGCTCTGTGTTGAAAGTTGTCTTTCCTGATCTATATTTAGATTTGGAATGCAGCATACAAGCCTTCTATTCCAGGGAAAAGATGCTCAACAGAATTTTGCTAACCAAAACTGATTCTTCAGGAAGTTTTGCAAAGCTAGTGGGGCCAAAGCCTGGTGGAACAACTATTCATGGTCCCAGAGCACAATTGCTAATAAATTGGTGACCCCTCCGGCTATTTCTTTCACAGTGACCAATATTTTGGCCAATGACGTGATCGCTCAAAAACTAATGCTGTATTATTATAATGTTTGCTGTGGATATTCATGGTTCCCAGAGGAGGAATTACAGTGGTGTTGATGGGTCCTTGAGGCCCAGGCTATCAAAATTGAATTGAAAGATTCAAATAGAATTTACTAAGCAGATTCCTGCCCGATTGTCACCAGGACAGCTTAGGTATGTCAGTTTTCGTTTTCATTTCAAAGATTTGAAGTTGGGTATTTATGTTTCTGCATTCAGTAAAATTCAATATTCAGTTGCCAGTTTATTTGGTACACATAGCAAATTTATTAGAAATTGTTCTGGAGATGTGTTCATTCATTGTTATGGTCATTTTTGGAGGCTGTAGTTTGTGCTTCTGTTGAATTGTATTGTTTTTGAGTTATTTTGAGTGTTTGTAATATTTACCAAACCCTCACTGGTATTAATGTGGTGCATTAGTTTCATTAGTTTTAGCTAATATACTGGCAAAAATACTCACTTAATAGGCACTTTTCAGTATGACCACCATCATTTTGTTTAGAAATATTTTTAAAACTGTCCTGCAGCAATCTCAGATTCCAGAGGGGAAGGGGCTATTTCTGGGGTTCCGGTGTAGCCAATGGTTATCAGGGCCGAGACTCTGTGCGCTCATTGTTTACAGTTTGATTAGCAAATTGTGACGCTAGACTGGAGTTTGAGTTAAGAAACAACATGAATGACCGGATGGTTTCCCATGTAGCCAGTTTATCAGCTAATTTCAAAGCAATCAAAAGCTAAATATTCGTCAGTGGATTCCAAGATTGTATTTCAGCCTCCACACGGACTGTTTACCTGCACTAAACCAAAACCTGCTCAAACATGACTGGTCTCTACTACTCTGGCTACAAATGGAAACCAGAATGCTCCCCATGCCGAAATCTTGTTCCCTTGCTTGCTGCATATAAACACACAATCTGTTTATTGAGATTAGTCTTGCAGTACCCTGTTCAGGGGCTATAGTTTACTTAATGAAATAGAATACCAAAATCAGTAAAAGAATATATTTTTTTTGCATAGAAAACACCAATAAGGTTTTCCTTGCTTTCAAATTTGAAAACTTCCAAAATAGCAAGTCAAAATTTTTAATAATAATTAGTAATAATAATAACTCTCTTTTGTGTTGTCCTAACACAGCACATTCAGAATGGCTATGATAATGTTGTATTAAAGTAATGGGGCCTTTTTTATGAACACATTTTGTTATTTTCCTGTGTCAATGTAGCATCTGCCTCTTGGGACAACAGATGAAAAATAGCCTCTTGGCTAACTGGCGCATTTACAGCAATGTTTTTATTAATGTGCACTGTCCCTTATCAAATAAACCAATAAAAAGACCATACTCAAAACCAGTGGAGGGCCATGCATTTTATACCTGGGCCTTCTGTGCTGTCCTACTGTGCTGTCCTACAATACAATACAACAATACACATATTCGTATTAAACCGTTCGGTACGAGGCTTACCAACCGAACAATACGTTTGAATAATACTAGTGCATTTGGAAAATGCAGAAGCTTAAACTGTGGGAAATATAATGTTTTGGGTGGACTGCGCTCACGTAACAGATAACGGGCTGTGACCTTTTGAACCCGGAACAATACCAAAAAACAGCTGAGGCCCCGCACTTCAGGGAGGCTAAGCTAAGTAGCTTAGCGGGGAAACAACAGCTGTTAGCTGTTCCCTACTGATTCAAACAGAGAATCAAATGTCCGAAATAACCCCGCGATGACGGGATGCTTCGTCATTAACGGACAAGTCAGAATCAATGTAATTAACACAATGACAAGAACAAACTCACAAGAACCAGTTGCATATGTTCTGTTGGGATCTGACTATATGGCTTCGACATGTGCTGTGGAACAAAGAGTCAGGCCTTCCCTTTTGCAAGCAAAGGTTTCATCCTGATTGTAGTTTGAGCACCAAACCCCCAGCTCTGAAGAAATTCACATTAGGGTGTGAGTTTCCTCCCCCCAAAAACTATGCGTTCCTGAAGTTACCTGAAAGCACCGCTGCAATCTAATTGGCCGAGAGCCAAGACACCCCAGGACCCCTGTGGTTCAGCCACCCTTTCTACAAAACTACCTGCAACCCCCACCTCAATGCTTTTTCCCTTCGACCTCCGTCGAGCTAGGGAGCACACCAACGTTGTTTCCCTTTTCAACCAAATCCTAGGTTTAACAGTTTATATTCGCTGGCTGAATTCACCAAACTGTCTATTTTATCTTTGTTCGTATCCACGAAGCGAACCCTTTTATTCCTGCAGAAGTGAAGAAGCAAGACTTCTTCAGAAAGAGAGAGAGAGAACTTCCACTCTCCACCAAGCGCCTCGTTTGCTCTGGACATAAGGACGCGGAAATCCCTTATCCAGACGACAGTGATTCTCTCCTACCGTGAGAACACCTCCCGCGGCCCGCAGCCGCGCTGCCCAAGCCCACGGAAGCTCAGAAGAACCCCCCTCAATCACCACGATTGCATCGTACCGTAAGGCGAAATAGATTCTGGGCAGAGTTAGAGAGAGTTTCATTTGTGTTTATTTTATCTTGTTTGTGTGCTTAAAGTACTGTTCGTTTTTATAACGTGGTGTATGCTTTATGATCACCGACACTGGCGATCCCTGAAATTGCTAGTGTTGTGTAGAAGTTACCCTGTATTCTATGCTACCGTGATTCGTGTCGAGACAGCCGCAGTGAGGTCGAAGTTGCTTCTCATCAGTTCAGGAGGTCAGAACCGCCGGCTGAGACAAAGAGTCGCGGTTCTTGCTCCCCTGGCTGAGAGAGCAATCTTCCGTACTCCCGCGCGGCGCAGAGGATCTTAATCTTTTGTTTTATTTCATTTTGTTTTGTTCCTTTCCCTTCTCTTTTACTAATCCACTCACACACACACATATATAGCATATAGCTTTGAGCTAATGTAGCTACGTGCTAAACGGCTACCGGCACTAGATGCCGGGTCTCCTGTTGGCTATCCGCCATTTTGAGTCCGCGCATGAGAGACGTCACCACGTCCCAACTACGTCATACGTCGCTGAGCTGTTCCCTCGCTCCTCCTCCTTACG